>NW_022987703.1:0-266373 GCF_902827165.1 Trematomus bernacchii | reverse complement strand
TGTGTGGGGGGGCTCTGGGTCCTCCTGGTCCAGACTGGAGCTCCACTCCTGCTGCTCAGGGGAACCTCTTCTTTAACCACCACCAGCTGCTGGACGTCTGCAGGAGGAAACAGAAACATATTCATCAGAATCGGTATTATACCAAGTAGGATTACACATACGAGGAATTTTTTAGTATATATGTGGAGCATACAAAGACACAGAAAGAAACATCTTAGTAAAACTAAAAAAAATACAAATAGGATTGTTATGACAGCTATTTAAAAAAAACTATTTTAAAACTATTAACCTGTTTCACGCCTTCCCCCGGTACCGGGCGGATAAACGCGTCATTTGCAGGAAACAACGTCTAAGGAATCTTAATATTGAATAAAACTATGAATGTGTTATATCCATGTAACGGGAAGAAACTCAGCTACTGATCTTTTTAATTCTTTTTTCAAAAAAAACCCACATTGCTAGCACTCAGCCTCTGAATTAGCCTCAAGCGAAAAAAAACGTAACATACTAAGGCAACTAAACTCACTCTAACTCCCTTATTACTTATCCTAGATGCACAACCAACCACTCGTTTTTGGTGTCCTGGAGACACTGAATCTACCGGTGCCCACCTCAACACTCAGTGATAAACATTCGCGACGCTATCAACGAAAGCGTACATCATCACATGTGGAGCCAAGAAGCTAAACATGTAAATATGGCTTACCTTGGTCAAAACTGGTCTTCAATGGCATTAAAACGATAAAAAAACGATGCTGCAGTTAATCCATAGGTTCATCCTATGTGTCTGTGCCTTCTTTGAAATTATTTCTGATAATCCATAAGCAATACAACTGCGTTTTAGTTTCCAAACTCCAGAAGGAGACATTCCTCCAGTTTAGTTTCGCTTTCCACACGCGAAGCGGCAACATTTTTTCTTATAATGTATGTGTATGTGAGTCTCCTCCTTCGATTCTATTGGCTCTAACGGTCACAAGGGTATGTCAACAACCAGATCGAGCAAGGGGGGCCAGAGATAGGTCAAATCCACCCAAATGACCCCAGATGGCCCAGTTTTGGCTAAATCTCTCTAAAAAGGTCAAATTTCACTTGTTTTGCATCAATTGATACAGGGTACTTATTATAGTTGTACTTTGGATTCCTAAAGCTTTTAGTCTACTAACCCATCATCCAAGGGTAGTTTTCACTATCTGTAAAAAATAATTTTTGGACGGACACTATAATTTACAGTTTTTTACTATGTAAAATCTGAATTTTTTTAAAATAAAAAACATTTTATTGATTCTGACACTTCTACATCCAACTCACAGGTTTATCATTACTTGAGAAAAGATATTATTAAACCCTTTTAGAAGGGAAGATATGGTCATTTGTTCTGGGAATGTCATTTTCGAGCCTGAGACCTGAAAAACAGGCTCAGAGTGGAACAGGTTAAAACCAATTAACAATATTTACATGTGACAAATACTATACACTTTATTTAAAGTGGAGAACTGTGCTGATTTAAAAGAGGACGTGTGCAGAACAGATGTGCAGCATGTGCAGGATTTACAACTGTCAAAAGAACAAGGTGTTGTTGACATGATGATGTCATGGCCATTTCTACTGATCATAATTCCATTGTTGAGGTCTACTAGAATAGATTGACATTGTTCAATGTTCCAAACTCACATTGGTTTCTCAAACAGCATCTCTGTATAGGATGTGTATTCACTCTCTGTCCTAAACGGCTTGTTGGAGCTCCTGCGGAGTATCGCGGCTGAGAAAAGATAAGGCTGGATGGGTGTGTGTGTGAGGATCAATCCGCGGAGCTGTTACGTCACTATACCCAATACGTCTGTATACCCAAGAAAAAAAAGTAGTGGAGTACAAATAAAACGGATGAAATAGTGCAAGAGAATGTTTTGAGATGTGCAAGTTAATACAAATGAAATAGAAAGTAGTGCAAGAATAATAATAATAGCTTGGATTTATATAGCGCCTTTCATGAGACCCAAGGTTACAAAGAAGAGCAGGGGAAAAACAAAAAAACAAAACAAAAAGGCAGTCAGTCAGACAGACAAAACAACAAATAGATTAGGGGCCAAAGGCCTTAGTAAACAGATGGGTCTTGAGGGCCCTTTTGAAGGCGCAGTGGTCTGTGCGTCTGATCATCAGATCAAGGGGGCGTTGGGGAACCCCAGTTCGAAACCCGCTCCCGCCGCCACTGCGTCAGGCCGTTGTGTCCTTGGGCAAGACACTTCACCGAATTTGCTCCTGTGGGTATTGTCCACAGTACATGTATGATATTAATGTGTACTTGTAAAAGCGCCTCGATGACTTCGAGGTGTGAAGATGGGCGGTGTGGCGCAGTGCGCTGTGCATTGATTATCAGATCAAGGGGGTGAAACCGCCGCCGCTGCGTCTGTAAAGCCGTTGTGTCCTTGGGCAAGACACTTCACCTGAACTTGCTCCTGTGGGTGTTGTCCACAGTAGACCATTACATGTATGTATCTGTATGTGTAATGGTACTGTAAAGCGCTTTGAGTCATTGATAAAGCGCTATAATAAATATTCCTTACAGTCAGTCCTAACAGTTTTTTCTCATTTAGAAATCTTCTGTGATCTGACATCTTGTTTCTGACCGTACGCAGTTCGACCGGACTTTTTCACGGGAAAAACAACAAACGAGACAGAGCCGTACTAGCTACACTACACTTGAACTGTTAGCTTAGCCTAGCTACGAACCACGTTACCCGGTCTCCAGTATCCGTCTTACCGTACTTTTCCGGGAACCTTTCGCCGTGAAGTTAATAATCTCGGTAGGACCTCCAAATTGTTACACCACTCAGACCGCAAGGGTATTATAGGTGTAGAAAACGTTCATTTATTAACTTCCACAAGGCACATGTGCAAGATGTCAGCATCTCAAACGATCTCAAAGCACAACACACAGACACACTTCTTCTGTTCATCTCCAGCATAAAACAATGAAGAACCATCAGGTGATCTGCCCCCTTGTGGTATAAACATGCATGTGCAGGTAGACAACCTCAACCTTATGGGTGCTACACTATGCGGGACTTGACCGGCAGCCAGTGGAGGTGGATGAGGGTGGGAGTGATGTGCTGCCACGGCTATGTATGTGTGAGTACCCTAGCAGCACAGGTTTGAACATACTGGAGCCTGTCCAGGGTTCTGTTGGGAACCCCAAACAGGACACCATTGCAGTAGTCAAGAAGAGTCTACATACAAGTAAATAGAATATGATGTATAGATAAATAATTTGCAAGATGCAAACCAAGCGGTGAACTCCGGGGCAGAGCCGTGAAGCCCAAAGGAAGTGCCACAAACTGCAGTTCATCTATTGCCCAATAGGGGATGGATGCAAAAAGGAGCAATTTGCATAAACCCCCATGTCCAAATGCCCAACTTTACAGCAGAAATAAACAAGTTGCTAGCCTGGATCCAAAAAAAACTATTCTGGATATAGTTAGATTCCACCTTCATGACAATAGTTCGGGGAGTGCGTTTTTTTATAACTCACCCCTTTAATTACAGTACCAGTCAAAAGTTTGGACACACCTATTAATTCAATGGTTTGTGTTTATTTAAAATGTGTTCTACTTTAACACACAGTGAGAACTGCTACTATTTATCTCTTTATATTCTGTATATGTGGTAAAAGTGATGATTTCAGTGAGACATCTGAACAGAGCAAGCTTCTACAGATGCACTTAGTTTTGATAACCGATCTATATTATTTTGATAATAAAATATATTAACTTCATTCTGTTCATTCATAATCTGATTGTCTTTGTAGCTCATTGTTGAAATTTAAAAGACACATTACAATAAAAAATGGAGTATATCTAACACCTCTTTCATAAATAACACACTTGCTCTGCAATGATGTCATGTTTTATGTTTCCTGTCATTTCTGTTAGGAAAGGACATGCCTGAAAGACACGACTCAAGCCCCGGCCACACGACGACGATAACGCAAACGGAGCACAATCGTTATCAAAAAAGTCTTCCTTCCACACGCAACAGGCACCAGAAACGTGTCCGTTCACACGAGACCGCTCGAAAGCGTTGGAGACGCTGTAGTACATATGCCAGGCCTGTAAGTGGCGCTGTAGTCTGCCACAAAAGCAGCGAAGAAGACTTCACGCGCATGGTTGCCATGGTTACCCTTCTGTTTATTCTCGCTGTGGCTTTTTTTCTCCCTCCCCGAGGCAAGCGTTTGCTCCTGCTGTAATTATCTCCGGTTAGTCCACCAGCAGATGACAAACACCCACCTCTCCGCCTCTTCCCAGGAACGAGGGGACCGTGCGGCAGAGTTTCAGTTAGATTTTGTTTCGCCGGTCAACATGTCCGTTAAAGTTTAAATCTTCCAGACAAAATGATAAAAGTGCCGGTCAAAGGTCTTCTTTGTTATTTGTTGAGCTTTAAAACAAATGAATAACGACTCTATATAATAATATAAGAATAAAACACGGAGGACGGAGCCTCTCTTTTCCTCCCCTCTTCTGACAGCCCAGCAGCTGATCTCTGAGCAGGAGAGGTGGGGAGAGGCGGGGCTATTGCTTCAACGTTATCAGGAAATGATCGTATCGGCGTAAACGCGGAGCCGTTTGCCCCCCAGAGCGTTTCGTTTGCAGACCTACCCACCTAGGGACCCGTTATCGTTATCTGCGTTTCCATGTCGGCCTCGTGTGGCCGAACCGTCTATCTGATAGTGAACTGTAGCAGATACGACCGGTATCGTCCTCGTGTGGCCGGGGCTTCAGCATTTCTCCTTCTCCGAGGGTCAAGAAGAACATCCACGAGGAAAAAGAAGAGCTGATATGAGATTTAAGACCAGTACAGGACATTCACTAAGACGCTACACTTTTATTGTGATAACAAAGATCTGCCACACTGAATAGTTTTGTAGTCTAGATAGAAACCAGGCCTTCAAGGAGGAACTGTCTCTGACTGTCTGAGACTAGATGGCGGCGCGAGCAGTCGCAGCGGCCCCTCGCGGTCTGGAAAAAACAGTGTTTTCGTCTTGTTCGTCACATCTGTCGAGTTTGTCACTTTGTTCGTCATGTCCGTTGGACTTATATCGTAAAGGACAACAATACAGCCGTGAGTTTCTTCTTGAAAAAATATCTACTTTCTTCAATTTGGAAGCTAAACTCGCCGAGGAACTCAGCTGCCTGGAGCTCCTCTGCTACCCGTCTCGTGTCGAGCCCCACCCGGAAAGGAGACGCCGAAGGCGGCGTGAGAGGAGGCAGAAGAGGGGGAAACGTGGAGGTATCCATGCTAGGCTAGAGGCTAGCCCACACAAGCCGGCAATTCCAACACTACTTATGGCAAATGTCCGTTCACTGGACAACAAGATGGACAACGGTCTACTACGATCAACCCAGCGTAAGGTGAGGGACTGCTGTGTTTACGTGTTCACTGAAACATGGTTCACAAGAACATCCGGACTCCGCTATTCAGCTAGACAAGCTAACATCCTACCGAGCAGACAGGAACAAAGATAGCGGGGGAATAAGACTCGGGGCGGGCGGTGGTGTGTGTACATCAGTGACGCTTGGTGTCGAGACACTGTTGTTGTTAGCAAACACTGCTCACCACTGGTGGAGTTTATGGTTCTAAAATGCCGTCCTTTTTACCTGCCGAGGGAGCTTACAGCGATTCTTGTGGCAGCTGTTTATATCCCCCCAAACCCCAGCAAAGAGGGGAGAGAGGAGGCACTCTGTGAACTGTACAGAGCCATCAGTGAGCAACAGACAGCACACCCAGACGGCCTACTCATCGTAGCTGGAGACTTCAACCACGCTAACTTAAAAACTGTGCTGCCTAAAATATATCAGCATGTTGATTTTCCAACCAGGGGGGAAAAACACATTAGACCTGGTCTATACCAACATCAAGGGAGCATACAAGGCATCCCCCCTCCCCCACATCGGCCTCTCTGACCACCTCACTGTTCTGCTGGAACCGGCCTACAGCCCCAGGGTAAAAGCCACCAAACCGGTTTCAAAACAGGTTTGGGTGTGGTCAGAGGACAGCACAGCTGCACTCAGAGACTGCTTTGACACTACAGACTGGGACATGTTCAAGCAGGCAGCCACATACAACCATCACCAACATACAAGAATACACAGAGACAGTCACGGGCTACATCACCAAGTGCATTGACGATGTGTGACACAAAACAGAGCCATCACCATCCGGGCTAACCAGAAGCCATGGCTGGCAGGGGAGGTCCACACGCTGCTGAAGGCGCGCAACATCGCCTTCAGAGTAGGAGATCCACCCCCCCCACCGACAGGCTGCAGGACCTGACAACATTCCTGGTCGTGTGCTGAGGGACTGCGCGGAAGAGCTCACAGATGTCCTCACAGACATTTTTAACATCTCCCTGAGCCAGCAGACTGTTGTTCCCTCGTGCTTCAAGGAAACACCATCATACCAGTGCCAAAGAGTCACCTCCATCCGGCTTCAACGACTACCGCCCCGTCGCACTAACTTCCACCATCCTGAAGTGCTTCGAAAGGTTGGTCATGAAGCAGATCAAATCCACCCTCCCCCCATCGCTGGACCTATTTCAGTTTGCCTACCGAGCTAAACGGTCCACAGAGGATGCAATCTCCTCCGCTCTCCACCCAGCCCTCACACACCTGGACACTAATGGCGCATTTCCACTACACGGCCTCGCTCAGCCTGGCCTGGTTAGGCCTGGTTAGGACTGGCTCACTTTATGGCGCATTTCCATTACAGTTTAGGAACTGGGGTAGATCTATCTAATCTATTTAGAAAACACGCATTTTAAAAGGTGTTTCTCTGCCGTCTGTCTGCAGACTTGTCAAAGCATTAATTCATGGTTTTACTAACCGGTATCAGTATGTTGTTACTTCGGCATCATTTTGAAACGTGTATTACAATTAAATCACGGTCAAATATGTTCATCTTGTTGTAGTTGTAGCCCCCTTGCCAGCGATGCTCTCTCTAGTTTAGCATACTCAGCCCGACTCAGCCTCGTTGTCTCTGGCCCTAGACCCACGATTTTATGAGGCCAGAAAAACTGTGAATTAGGACCCGCCGGCCGGTACTAGGCCAAGTGGAAACGCAACCAAAGACGGGCCGCTGACGTCACAGCTCTCTTAAACCGTGCTCCGCGCTGTAGTGGAAACGCGCCATAAGACTAAGACCAAGACCTCATATGTTAGAATGCTATTCATAGACTTCAGCTCAGCATTCAACACCATCATCCCCCAGCAGCTTGTACAAAAACGTACAGACCTGGGCCCCAGCCCCTCTCTCTGCAACTGGTTGCTGGACTTCCTCACAGAGAGACCACAAGCTGTACGGGTCAACAATAGCACCTCAAAACACCCTCATACTGAGTACGGGGGCCCCCAAGGATGTGTGCTCAGCCCCCTTTCTCATGTGTAGTAGGCTGCAGCAGCAGTCTGCACTCTGCGCTGCTGGCTTCCTCCAAGTTTACAGTAAAACAAACTGGTGGTGTGATCAATGGTCATTTACAATTATTAATACTATTACTATATTAGCATTAGTCTATTTTGGTTGAAACCAAACCAGGAAAAAAAAGAAAAAACATAAATATTAATAAAAAAAATATATAAATATCCACGAAATACACACACACACAGTACGTAGCTCCAGCTGTCAGCCAGCCGCACAGCTGTGATGTAACTATCATTTTTTTTACCCCGGAGCGGTGCGGAGAGAGAAACGAAACTTAACTTATGAAGCGCTTTTGACGGCGCGCTATGCATGGGCACCCTAGAGGGGATTTCCAGACATGTCATTGCAGCTGAGATGAGAACTCTCCATCGCATTTAGTCCTTAGCAATATGCTGCGCCTCTCCCCATGTAGGGATGGGTACCGAGCCCCGGGCCCGAATTATAAAGACAGTGGTACCAACAGTGGTCTTTTTATCGGTACTGGAGACATTTAAAACATGTCATATGTATATTGCTACATGAACATTATATTGCAGTTTTAGTTTCGCCAACTCCGTTTCTAATAATATAACGCAATAAGACTAAAAATGCGTCTATGATGTATTTCGATCTTTCCAATCCAGACGAGAGATCTCTCTCTCTCCCGTCTGTGTGCGAGGGGCGGGCGGTTTGTAAAGGTCTCCCGTCTGGTGCGAGGGGGGCGGGCAGTTTGTAAAGGTCTCGTCGGTGTGCGAGGGGGCGGGCAGTTTGTAAAGGTCTCCTGACTGTGTTACAGACTGTCATCCTGGTTAGCGGTTATCTGTCTTCTGTCTTCAGGACAGAGTGTTGGATGTTTTGTTAATCGGATGGGACTCGATTGGATTCAATATTAGAGTAACATTCTCCCTTGTGTGTTTTTTTAAATATATTTGGCCTTTGTTTATGTGTTGACTGATTGACTCAAATAAAAAGGTTGATGAATTATCATCTAATGATTTGTAGTTTTATTTATGTTAAAGGTCACTTTGAATGATTTTAACTAATGATAATGTAGAAAAACAAATATTTTAAATTCGGGACGGTCCACATTAATTTCGGGACGGTTCCGGGAGGATGGTGAAAAAAGTTAGCCGAGAGCCCTGCTGCTGACCCACGACTGCAAACCCAACTTCAGCTCCAACCACATCGTGAAGTTTGCAGACGACACTACTGTGGTGGGTCTCATCAGCAACAACGATGAGACTAACTCCAGGAAGGAAGTGAACCAGCTGGCCTGTGGTGCCAAAACAACAACCTTCCTCAACCGTAGAGAAACAAAGGAGATAGTTGTTGACTTCAGGAGAACCCACCGTCAACCCCCACTCCCCCTGACCATCAACGGCGCTGCTGTGACGCAGGTGACCAGCACCAAATTCCTTGGTGTGACCATCACTGATGACCTCACTGGGAAAACAACACCACCGCTCTAGCGAAGAAAGGCCCAGCAGCGCCTGTACTTCATCCGGAAGCTCACTACAGGACATATATAACACCCGCCAAAGCACTCAGCATTGCGGGTGACTCCACCCACCTCCAACAGCCTCCAGGAAGAAGGTTCCTCAGCCTCACCGGTCGGTCGGTCGTCGGAGGACGGCTCTTTGTTTGATTATACAGTCACACTGTGGGGACTGCGGGAAACGATATTTCTGGATGTATAACACTGTAGTAGAATTTTTGACAATAAAGCTGACTTTGAGTCCAACAGGACCATCATTTGTTTGTGACGCTGCCCTCAGAGAAGGTCTGGTTATTGTCAGGCTAGAAGTGTGGCACAAAAAACAGTCAGCTGTTCAAATAAACCTATTTCCACATCTACGCTCCATCAGCTGATTATTTCTATTTGCCTCACTTTATAAGCTTCACATCACTTGTACCGCAGAGTTTGCAACGTCACAAATAAATGGTGCCAATCTTCAGTCAGATGTGACTGTGTACATTTTTAGTAAGAATAACGGACAAAAGCTGTGGAAATACCATATGTGGAAATATGTGAACCAGAAGTTATCAAAGTTGAACCATCAAAAATTTTTAATAACATTTGGTCAAAAAGAGAGAGTGAATAAAGAGAGTGAATATTAGAGAGATAGTAAAGAGGGAACAGACCTGCTCTGAGGATTGAAGCTGAGGCTGCAAAAACAGCGTCCAGTAGTTCTGTCTCTCGTTCTCCTGTTTGAACGAAAGTTCCTCTCGTACTCGGCTATCGTTCTTTCAAACAGAACAAAGATGTCTTCAGCAGCCGCAGTGAGTCGCTGTTCACCAACGAGAGCAGCACAACACTATCTTTACTAAATCACCACTTCCTGTTAAACGCACCGTTTCTCCGTGTGCTTCAGTCTCTGTCAAACGCACCGTTTCTCCGTGTGCTTCAGTCTCTGTCAGACGCACCGTTTCTCCGTGTGCTTCAGTCTCTGTCAGACGCACCGTTTCTCCGTGTGCTTCAGTCTCTGTCAAACGCACCGTTTCTCCGTGTGCTTCAGTCTCTGCTAAACGCACCGTTTTCCGTGTGCTTCAGTCTCTGTCAAACGCACCGTTTCTCCGTGTGCTTCAGTCTGTCAAACGCACCGTTTCTCCGTGTGCTTCAGTCTCTGTCAAACGCACCGTTTCTCCGTGTGCTTCAGTCTCTGTTAAACGCACCGTTTCTCCGTGTGCTTCAGTCTCTGTCAAACGCACCGTTTCTCCGTGTGCTTCAGTCTCTGTTAAACGCACCGTTTCTCCGTGTGCTTCAGTCTCTGTTAAACGCACCGTTTCTCCGCGTGCTTCAGTCTCTGTTAAACGCACCGTTTCTCCGTGTGCTTCAGTCTCTGTCAGACGCACCGTTTCTCCGCGTGCTTCAGTCTCTGTTAAACACACCGTTTCTCCGTGTGCTTCAGTCTCTGTTAAACACACCGTTTCTCCGCGTGCTTCAGTCTCTGTTAAACACACCGTTTCTCCGTGTGCTTCAGTCTCTGTTAAACACACCGTTTCTCCGTGTGCTTCAGTCTCTGTTAAACACACCGTTTCTCCGCGTGCTTCAGTCTCTGTTAAACACACCGTTTCTCCGTGTGCTTCAGTCTCTGTCAAACACACCGTTTCTCCGTGTGCTTCAGTCTCTGTTAAACACACTGTTTCTCTCTGAAGCTTCCTGAGCTGCTGTTCAGCTGGACGGCAGGAAGCAGAGGTTGGGAGGATGATGTCCCTGATGCTGTTTAGATTTCTCCAGCACCATGGGGGGTCCTGTGTGGATGGCAGCTCCTTCCTCAGCAGATCCAGTTCTCCAGAATTGTCCTAATCACAGAGAAACAAGAGAAAAAGAAAACATGTATTAATCTTATTAACAAATGATGACCATGACCATCCCTAAAGGATTATTTTAAATTCCGTACTGTTTTGGTTTTAAAAATGTCTATATAGACATTTTTAAAAACACTTCAGAGACATGTTTTGTATAGATCTATACAAAACATGTCTCTGAAGTAGGGCTGTGCGATTATGGCAAAAATCATAATCACGATTATTTGGGTCAATAATTGATATCACGATTATTAAATACGATTATTCATTGACTTTGAAAACATCAATTTATTGAACTTTAAAACAAATAATAATTTGAACAGTATCTTTTTAACTGTTGATTACCCTGAACGTATAATTCAACTGAAAAACCAATACAAAAATAAATTAAATAAATGATACATTTAAATAAATAATATCAAAATAATAAATACCAATAAACAAGATCAACAAATATTTTGGAGCGCACTTCCACAAGCTACTAAACATATATAAATATGATAAATACAAATAAATGAGACCAAAATTAATTAGATCAAATATGTTGCAGAGTCACAACCTAGCAAAGCTAAATAATAGTTTTTTCCGATTATGTTTTTTCGTAATTGTGGCAGGCCAAAATCGTAATTGCGATTAAAATACGATTAATTGCACATCCCTACTCTGAAGTGTAGGGATGGGTATCGTTTGAAATGGTTCTTATCGATTCCGGTTCTTATCGATTCGGTTCTTATCGATTCCCCGTTTCGATTCCAAAATTGTAAAAGAAAGAGGTCAAACGTTTAGATAACAAACATATCTTTATTCTTTTAAGCTTTAACTGACATTTTTACAAATAAAAAATATACATGCAATACAGATGTATTGCACAATAGCTGTGCTTTATGTTAACTGAGCTGAGCCTGTGGCAAGCTATCAACAGGCATTACACGGTGCCGTGTCTTTCTCTTTATTAGTGTTTAGCCTCACTTAAGAGCGTTTACCACGACCCATCTTTGGTGTTATGAAGTGACTGAGCTCGTGAACTGTCTACGGGAGGGCGGGGGGGGGAGCCTCGCTGCGGGGCAACTGTGGACCTCTGTCGCCTGTCAGCGCAACTTACATGATGCCGTTTAAAAAATTAAGGGCGGTGCCGGCCGTCAGCGTACCGAGCCGGCCATCAACGGCCCGCTGACGACCGGCCGTTCTGTGATTCTCCAGAACACACAGATGGCCAGTCCGCCCTTACCCTGTATTCCACCGGGTCACCGCGGCGCAGACGGACCCGGTGGAATACAGTCTCAATCTCAATTTTGAGCTATTTTGAGTCCATAACATTTTCTTTCAGGCTTTTGGAAGGAAAACGTACAAAATACACATTTAAGTGTTTATTTTACTAAAGTTAGTCTATTTGCGTCTGTAGGTTTCTCCTAAATTCACCAAAAGTAGCGTAAGTGTTATCCCTGAACGAATAAATGTAATTTGGGCGCCAGACAGAAGAATATTACTATAGTCAGCTGTCAAAAAAACGATATGCTTAAACACGCAGAAACAGAGGGATAGCCCGCTGACCTAGCTACTGAAGTTTACAAAGGAAAAATTATAACTCAACCAATTCACTTTCAACATAAAATGTCTGTATTTTTAACCCCAAATAATAATCAGTACATTAAACAAACAACTCATGTCACAGACCATTCACCTGGATAAATTAAATCCAATAGATACAAAAACACAAACAAATAAGGCAAATTAACTCACAAAACATCAATTCATTATTTGAGCCTACGATTGTTTAAATCATGTGGATTGACTGTGAGTGAGTGTGGGGGAGGAATACATCTTTCTTGTCCTTTGTCACTCAGTTTAAGAGTGTAGTTCAGGGGATAGGGATGTGTGAAAGTAAAGTTGTAAAGTTCTGTTTTTCCAGTCCAGAGTGTGTGTGTGGGTGTAGAGTGCAAGAGGAGGGGAAAACATATTTTCCAGGTCCAGGAAACGCCCCTGCTCGTTAGCCATGCTACTGATGCTGGACAGGTTTTCAGTGGCTGCATAATAAACGGCAAAATACAAATGAATGTAAATAAATAGCCAAATAATCAATCAACGCTCTCTGTCTAATATGTTCGCTAGCTGTTAGTGTGTTGTTGCATAGCAACCACCTTGCACTATGTTTCGTGCAGAAGGCAACGGAGGGACTATTTTATTTTGAACATCATTATTTACTAATAAATCCAATGGATTTAAATTGGAGTATATATATATATATATATATATATACAGGGTTACATCCTTAGCTGGCTAATACGCTATATAACAAGCTAAGCTGACAAGCACCTGCTAACATGTATAATATTATCATTTTACTCAACGAAAAAAGCTGAGAGTAGACATCTTGGAAGTTCTGTTAGTACATTGAACGGCACAGCACGACATTTTAATTGTCTGGTATTTGTAACAACATTCCCTAAAAGGCACAATCACCACGAAAGGGTCAAGTACAGTAACTACAACTAGCTAACGTTGTAGCCTAGAAGAGTGGACAAGTTGCTGTTAGCTGACAGTGAGGCACGTACCTGTCCATCAAAGTGACCACGCCCTAATTTATGCAAAAACGTTAAGACCTAATATAAATAAAAGGGTTGCGTTATAAAACAATTCACTCAACAATTAATAATCATTAAGGTGGAATCTAACTATATCCCGAATAATTTGTATTGCATCCAGGGGCAGAAACATGTTTATTTCTGCTGTAAAGTTGGGCATTTTAACATGGGGGTCTATGGAAATTCATCCTTTCTGCAGTCATCGCCTATCGGCCAATAGATGAACTGCAGTTTGTGGCACTTCCTTATTGGCCTCCCGGCTCTGCCCCAGAGTTTGCCGCTTGAATAAAATGTAATAAAATGTATATAAAATGAATAAATGATAATCGTATCTGTGTTGTTGATCTGTAATATTACGTGTTACGTTGATGTGTTTGTCCTTCTCGGACCTTGCACTACGCATTTCAGTGGTTTTGTGTTAGAAAAGAAAGCAACCAATCAGATCTTGTTCTGGGTCTCTGTGTAGAATATCCTTCAACCAAGGTATTCTATATCCTTGATAGAATGCCCTGGCCGTTGCACTGAATGAGAGCGTACATTTGGATTGACAGTTTGATCAACCAATCATATATTGATTTGTAGCCAATGGGCGTATTCTTTCAGAGTTCCCCTCGGTTCCAGGGTATTCTAGAAGGCCCGCTAGTTAACTGGCTCGAGACAGAGGATCTAGATGAATGCGACGAAGCAATTCATGCCGTTTTATTGTTTTTAACGTTGAAATGGCAAGTGCAACAGGTGAAGATGAAGTTGTTGCGGAATTGTTGCGAGTACCCTTTTCAAGACGACAATTCAGTGAAAAGACGGACATTATAACGCCGGGGGGGGGGTATTAAACCCAATACTCACATGTATCAGTTATTAAAGTAGGCTAAGTTAAACCCGATACTCACATTCATCAGTTATTAAAGTAAGTTAAACCCGATACTCACATTTATCAGTTACTCCTGACGTGCTGCTTTCTCTCTGAGACCGGACCGACATTTTGTTTGTTTCCTTGTCACCGGCGCGCATTGCATCCTGGGATACGGTGGGCTGCGAGGAAGAGGACTCTTCAAATCCGGGAAAAGAAGAAGGCCGCATTCCAACCCGCCCCCCCCCTCTCTTCTGTCTGTCCGCAGAATCAGAAGTCCTTTATTGGTCCCACAGAGGGACATTACCATGGTTACAGCAACAGTGGAGATAGATGCTGCTCCCAGACCGTAGTGGAGGAATGCAGGGGAGGACTCTCTGCAGTCTTCCCGGACTGAAGCACCAGGCTTCGGCTTCAATAACCCACTCTGAAATGAGGCACACAGGCAGGCTGTTCCTTGGGAGGCCGCTGTGTTTCCTCAGGACTTTGTTATACAGCTAACTGGAGACAGACTGATCACTGCTGCTACTCCCGCTCTTTTCCGGACACACACTACGCTCGCTCGCTCACTCTCGCTCTACACATGCACGCGCCACACCTCCCTCTCTCTCTCTTAAAGGGATAGGCGACCCCACTCTGCATGACCCTGCTATTATAAGATAGATAGATAGGTAGATAGATAGATAGATGGATAGATTATATATATTAACATAATATGGGCATAGATATGTCTCATAAATTTGTGTGAACAGAAAAATAATTTGTGTGTAAATATGTGATTTGTAAATGTAAAACACCATCCACATGTATTTAAAAGATTTGCAAACTCACAAATAAATTTGCAAATGTAAAACGGATCTGCAAATAGGCTAAATATTTTCACAAATAAAAAAAAGATCTGTGAATATCTTTAACATTGACAACTTTCGATCAGGCATTTGTGAATCCATTTTGTATTTGTCAACCAAAAATGCGCTTGTGGATCTCAAATCTCTGCTTGTGGATCTCAAATCTCTGCTTGCGGATCTCAACTCTCTGCTTGTGGATCTCAAATCTCTGCTCGTGGATCTCAAATCTCTGCTCGTGGATCTCAAATCTCTGCTCGTGGATCTCAAATCTCTGCTTGTGGATCTCAAATCTCTGCTCGTGGATCTCAAATCTCTGCTCGTGGATCTCAAATCTCTGCTCGTGGATCTCAAATCTTGCTTGTGGATCTCAAATCTCTGCTCGTGGATCTCAAATCTCTGCTCGTGGATCTCAAATCTCTGCTTGTGGATCTCAACTCTCTACTTGTGGATCTCAAATCTCTGCTTGTGGTCTTTTTACACACACGGAAATCTACTCGTGTCACTCGGTTGTTTTCGGAAACCACGTGATGGCCTGCTGATGACAACATTTCCGCATGCTTTCAAAGTAAGAGCATGATGGTTTGTTTAATACTCTGTTTTTGTATAATGAACAACGGAACGTTAGATGCATTCTTCATCACCCTCATCATCATGTTATAGTGATACAGTTAGTTTGTGTTAGTTTATTGGTTCAATACAGCATATATCGAGCACATCCGTATGCATTGATGTTGAAGTACAGGCTATGCCACTTTCGGGTCCCGGGGGAGCAGCTGGCAGCGAAGCAGCCCAGAGGAAACTCTTTCTTCATTGTTTTTTGTGTATTCAGTCAAGCGGGTCAAAGTTACAAAGCACTTCACATCTTATTAATCGGCCTAGTTTTACCTTACCAGTGCAGATAAGGTCATCTGTAAAAAAGCACCGTATTTAGGTTAGCCTTCATCAGAGATGGGGTCGTTACTAAAAAAAAGTAATATATTACATATTACATATTACTTTTAAAAAAAGTAATATATACACTACTTCGTTACTCTCTACATAAAGTAACTCGTTACTTTACTCGTTACTTTACTCGTTACTTTACTCGCAGGGCCGGCCCGCCCCTCCCTGCAGGCAGATCACGCAGACTGCTAAAGTTTCAAATGTTCTCTTTAGTTCAGTTTCCATTGTCGCATAAGACTGATCCAGATAGCTCTGACTATGGCTGTCCTCTGTCTCCTGATATCTGTATTTTGCGCAGTATATCTCTGAACGATGCGATGGTGATTCCACTGTGCAAATGGGCAACATTACCTCTACTATGAAGGATGCTACAAGCCTGTCCATCTCTGCTTTGGTTACCGGTCCTCCAAATTCTAATTTGTGCTGCTTCGGAGTTGGCGGTGGCGCACTCACAACATCCTCACTCTGGGTTCGGGGGTCCTTAGCTATTAGCTTCACCTTAGCATGTGTTCTTTGCAGGTGTTTGTTGAGGTTTGACGTGGTGTTTGCAGCAGTGGATAACAGCTTCTGGCCTGGACACAGTTTGCACCTCACCGTCACATTCCTGTCTATTCTTCGGACCAACTCAAAATAATGGGCATACCTCCACCCCTCGAAAGTTATCGCTGACTCTGCCATGTTTATGCAGCACTGCACGTGGAGATGTGGACGCGCAAGTCGCGCAGATTACGTACAACCTGCGGCGGAAACCCCTCTTGTCTGTCAGTGTGATTATGACTGATTTTATAAAAGTAACGAAGTAACGCGTGTCGGGGCAATGTTAGTAACTGTAGTGTGATTACTGAATTATAAAAGTAACGCGTTACACTACTCCGTTACTGACAAAAGTAATATTATTACAGTAACGCGTTACTTTGTAACGCGTTACACCCAACTCTGGCCTTCATAGTAAGGCTACATTAAATGTTATAATATTCATTGTGTGTTCTTTCTACTGTATATGCATATATTCCTGTCTATTGCTTTCATTTGTATTTCATGTTATTATGTTTATACTTGTTTCCACACATTTCACAATTTGGGATGAATGAAGTAGGCCTATCTATCTATCTATCTATCTATCTATCTATCTATCTATCTATCTATCTATCTATCTCTATCTATCTATCTATCTATCTATCTATCTATCTATCTATCTATCTGTCTGTCTGTCCGTTTTTTTTAAATATGTGAAATTCGTAATTTGAAAAATGATTGATTCGAAAATGATATGATATGCTGATATGCTGCTACAAGTAGCCTACTTCTGGGTGTTTCATTCAAGCTCGGCTCCGTGTGTGTCTGTGTGGCACGAGTGAGCGAGCGAGAGAGAGAGAGAGAGAGCAAGATTGTTGTTGCTGCGCTAACCGATATTAGAAGCTGTTTCTACAACTAAGTGAAAGGAAAGTCCTCTCCTGTCAGATAACGTCAGCTCAGTGAGCTAAAGGACTCTCAGTGTTAGATAGTTCACTTTAGTCTAAGTTATCTCAGTGGGTCTTGTTAGTGGTTCTTGAACCCCGAGAGCAGGAGAGACAGCAAAGAGTCAAGGCAAGCTTATAAAAGTTAACAGCATTTAATTACACAAAAGATGCGGTGGTATACAAATGAAATGTGCGCGTTGGTGGCTCCCCCCTGCCAGCTGTTTGGTCCCATCCGCGCCGGGTCAGCTGGGGGCAAGGAAAGAGACAGATCCTTTTCGTGGCTCCCGCGTAACAACTGTAGTCTTCTCCTATTGGCCGGCGTCGACAGGGGCGTGTCCAATGCAAATCCTGTCGGTTTCTGCTGCTGAATAGAGTGGCGAAGTCACGCCCATCTACCTTCCGCCCCATGGGACCCTTATTTTGGAAAAGTTATGCATTGAAGTCAATGGAGAGAGAAAACTTATCTTTCGATCCCGTTTGAATTGTGCCATGAATTACACATATGATGTTGGTCAATCTTAAAAAATCATTTCATGTCAAAAAAGTCACAGTTTGTCGTAAAACTGTTGAAATATAAGACTATGAAAAATACGTAACTAGAAAGACTACCAAATCCCAGAGTCGCGTAAGTGATGTACAATTGTTTTCCTCCACTAAGAGATAGCTAAGATCAGCGCCATATAGATAGAATCTATCTAATATGGCGTTGGCTAAGATCAGATAACTTTACAAGATGCCTGTGTGCTTAGTACCAGGTTGTTATCATAACAGCAATTGGGTCTTGCTCGTTCTTTTGCTTCCCGTCTGATGAAAGGACCAGGAGTACTCTGGATCATGCTCAGCTAGTAGCTAGCACGTTAGTTATAGCATTACAGCCTTGTCATTTTTATTAGCCTAACATGAAGTAACCCCAAAATGTTAAACAGTAAGAGTAGTAGTCATATTTCGTGAACCCTTTGAAGAGTACTGTCACCGTGTGTGATCATTCTATAATACACAATTTAAGCCCGGGGGAGAAATGCTAACGCTAACGCTAGCGATCTTCTCTACTTCATGCTATCTGCACAAATGGTTGACATTAAACATTAAAACGACCAGGCAGTTCAGAGAGAATCAAAGGAAGGCAGGCAGGCAGCTTTGCATGACATTCTTCAGGACGTGTTTCATTGTGGTGATAGTGAGGGTAGCCAATCGTTTTGTTGACAAGACAGTAGTGACGGCCATCTTGGTGACGTGTGTTGTTGACCAGAGATGTAGTTCATTGAGCGTTTCACACAAACAAATGTGTTACTTCACAGTTTTACCACACATTTTTTTTTTTTTGACTTGCAAAATTATCTTTTAAATTGACAAACATCATATGTGTAATTCGTGGCACAATTCAAACGGGATCGAAAGATAATTTCTCTCTCCATTGACTTCAATACATAATTTTCCGAAATAAGGTCCCATGGAGGTCCACCGGAAGGGGAGGGACTTCGCCACTCTATTACATCACTCTGATGTCTGTGGTGATTTAAACATTCCCTAATAAACCTCATTCCAGCGTCAATAAATGAGTGTTAAACCCCAGGGTGTTTAGTGTACAACATCACGTTATTTCACCTTCAATTCACGGTTTTGAAAATGTAGCATTTCGGCCCATGCTAATGCTAACCGGAAAATGACGAAATTCACCAGCGGAAACCGGAAGTCACGTGTGAATCTCCGATTTTTAGAATAAAAACAGATTGTAAATTAAATACAGTGTATTTCATTCAAATTACGCCCACATCAACATTGATTTTAATTTCGAACAATCCCTCCTTTCATACCCTTTAAGGTATGAACATAATACTGAAATCAATGAGTTCTTCATCTGAAACTTTGCATAGTACATAACTCATAAAGGGTTAGAAAATACAAATAGGAACAATACATATTCAACATAAATGCGAAGTTTTTCATTTGTGCATAACTCTAGCTTAAACCTTTAATGTCACTTAAAATAGCAGCAATTAGCTTGGCATGGAAAACGTCAAACTCCCTCCTTTCACATCATAAATCATCTTCTACTGTATCTGGTAAAGGCACTTGTTCTTTCACAAAATATAAGAAGGATAAAACTATCTGAAAATAGCTAAATATTACTCTTTATTTAAACAATCCTATCCTCTTCAGTGTTGCATACACCCCCCTTTTCAACTAATGTCTAGCGCTATTCTATCGGTCTGTTTTTATCTGACTGTTTGGTCATCCTTTTACTGTGTCTCTGGTGTGATTTAGGAATCTCTGCTGGTTATATCAGATATAGTTCTCTCCCCATCCACATTCTTGTTGGTTGGGACAGAGGAAGATAATAAATTCAGAACCTGCTTGATATCTGAATCTTAATACTCGGCATATGTTACAAACAAAATAAAACATCTTCATGGTGAACTAACTTAAAATATTTTCAATAGCTCGGAAAATGTCTGATGAGCATCTGTGTTGTTCCTAAATAAATCTTGTAATCTTTTCAAATCTAAATATAACAATGAACTATTCCTGTTTGTGGTAAGGCACACACTAACATTATGTAATATAATTGTATTATGGATTCAAAACAGCTGAAGTCATGATGCTGTCAGAGTGTGGTTTCCTGAGTGTATCTGTCCTGTAAGGTACGCCCTTCTCTGCTTGGATCGTGTGCAGAATCCAATCAATTTCACCTGGCAATACTTGCTTCTACCTGCTCTATCATCAAGATGAAAAATGAATACAGAATTCCAACATACTGTCATTAAATGTCTTTCTATTATGAATTTAAAATTGCCCTTGTGTTCATATATATCTTATGCATTGGAAGCTATCTGTTAGCCGCGCATGCTAACAGGCCTCAGATAAACTCGTTGAGACTGTATTGTTATTAATATTATTATTATTGTACATTTTACATTTAACTTTTTTATCTTCATATTAATATTTTTATTTTATTTATCTTATTTAATAATTTTTTTTATAAATGTATTCTATGTCACAAAACCAATTCTTCCCTCAGGATAAGTTATTGTAATGATGTCTGTATGTATCCCTCTCTCTGATAGAGACCAGCCGTTCTCTTGTATGGAATGTTCCAGCTTGTATCGCCCCCATGTGTTGCTGTAGCTCCGCCCCTTGATGGCCACTGTTTGTTTCTTCCCCTTGGATCTCTATAAGTTTATTAAAAACTACAACCCCCATGATGCATTAGCTGTTATCCTTGCTAACAGAGACACAACTTGTTGAGACTGTAAGAGTCAGAGAGACTTTTAAACTCATGCAGAGCTTCGGCTGTGGACAAACTGTCCAAAAATCAGCTCCTCTCGTCTTTTCGTCTTGGTTAGGAAAAGACGAGAGGAGCTGATTTTTGGACGATTCGACCGGAAACCAGGGTTTCTTGTTTACCCCCCAGCTAACATGCTAACGGAGAGCCTGAAACACAACTTCCGGTGCTGGCCTTCACAATAAAACCCACGGTTTTCTCTCTTCACCTTTCTCTTCTTACAAATATTATATTACAGTAAGAGGGGGGAATACTTATAATATAGATAAAGGTGGTTTCAGGAGAAATAAACCGGGTTCTCTCCGCAGCTCCATGTCTGTGTATCTTAAAGGTTAGGTATTGTCTAAGGGGAAATCATAGCCGCTTTTATTTTGAAGTCCCTGCACCGGAAGTGATGGTCCCGCTCTTTCCAACTTGGAACCAGATCGCGTCTCCCGCTCGGTTCTCTCTCTACATCCATGGTTCTCTCTCGGTGTTTCCTGAGGAAGTGTGTGTGAGCAGCTGATCCATCGTCTGTGTGTCTGGATGAACCTCTGACTTGTGCTCTTTCTTCTGAAGCCTTTAGCTCGGACTCTAGAAGCTAGCTTAGCATGCTAGCTGGTAACACGCTAGCAACACAGAGTGAGAGAAACAGGAAGTGGTGATTTAGTAAAGATGAGTGTTGTGCTGCTCTCGTTGGTGAAGCAGCGACTCACTGCGGCTGCTGAAGACATCTTTGTTCTGTTGAAAGAACGATAGCAGAGTACGAGGAGGAACTGTCTCGTTCAAAACAGCGAGACGAGAGACACCGGAAACTACTGGACGCTGTTTTACAGCCTCAGCTTCAGATCCACAGAGCAGGTCTGTCCCCTTTATTAAAGCTGTAATCTGTAACCACTATTTCCGTAAAAAAAGCCTCGAACCTCGTGCGTCAATACATTTTTATTACAGAGGGCGTTGCCCGTACATTTATGATTGGTTGAGACTAGTTTGGGAGGGACCGTGGTTTAGACTTTGGTGCACAGACTGCACCCTCGATTCCACCGGGGTTGCGGTCGAATAGTCCAAAAATCAGCTCCTAAGTTCTAACCCTATCGTTCTATTCCTTGACCTCTGAGTGAAACGTCACGGGGTTAAGGGATAGTGGATAGGATAATTCAAAAGGACTTAGGAGAAGAGACTGCGGTACTTATGGCGCATTTCCATTGCAGCGCGTAGCTCGCTTTAAGCGTGCCGTGTCGTGCCGTCCCCTTTTTTGGTTGTGCTTCCACTAGGCCTAGTTACGGCCCGGGCCGGGCCGGGCCGGGCCGGGGCCACTTTTTCACCTCTTTTTCTGGCCCGACAAAATTGTGGTTCTATCGGGGCCAACAAACAGGGCTGAGTCGGGCTGAGTATGCTAAACTAGAGAGCATCGCTGGCAAGGGGGCTACAACTACAACAAGATGGACATATTTGACCGTGATTAATTGTAATACACGTTTTCAAAATGATGCCGAAGTTAACAACCTACTGATACCGGTTAGTAAAACCATGAATTAATGCTTTGTCCAGTCTGCAGACAGACGGCAGGCGAAACACCTTTTAAATTCGTGTTTTTCTAGATGGAAGATTGGCTAAGCTAACGCAGTAGTATGCCCCGACCGTCCACACTCACAACAACGGCCTATACATGACATAAATAAGGCAGCGACTGTATTCTCCATGACACAGGCAGTCTGTGGTTTGTACTTGTTTAACTTTTGTCGAGTTTCTGAACAGATATGAGGAGCTGTTAGCTCTGAGTGCTAACTGCTAACGGCTGTGTTGTTTTTCTGGGGTTCTCGTTGAAGATGACGTCACGGCTCCGCCTACACTGCGTTACTATAGTAACTACCCCAGTTCCTAAACTGTAATGGAAGCGCAGCATGAAGTGAGTCGGCCCTGTTAAGGCCCAACGCGGCCAAGCCGTACCGAGCCGTACCGAGCGTGGCCGAGGCCGACCGTGTAGTGGAAATGCGGCATTAGAGAATCGACTGCACTTTCACTATCCGACGTGTTTATGATGCGCCAGCGGACGTCATAAATGTGCGCCTACTGCTGTGGGGAAACTATGGAAACTACAGTTTTCTATCCAGCGGACTACAACATGGATGTTTAATAAGAACGAGGGACTACTGTAAACTCATCTAGAGACTCTGCACCGTGCTCTGATGCTGTTATGCTTTATGAACGGGGACAACAGAGAAACATATTCTTCATGACCAAAGTTGAAATAAAAAAGGAAAGTGAAACTTATGCTCGTCACCCTCTCCCTCCGGTCCACATTAATACAAATGATCCCAATACGTATGATTGTATGAAAAGATCTTCAAATCAATATAAATGTATTTATTATAAACGTTAGTCCTTAACATCTATCACTGTGTATATCACCATTCAAACATCTTTTAAAAGTTGAACAAACCCCACACAGCTCAGTAAAGACTGTGAAATGTTGACTTTATTTGATCATTTCAGTAAAAACTAACGTTCATATTTCTCTTTTTGATTATAATACTGATGAACGTTCAAAACAAAGCACTTTGGCAACTTACCACATACGTTTTGAAAAGCTTAACCTGTTAAGACCGAGAGACCCCGGTACCGGGGCCCTCTCCCAACATCTTGCAGGAAACAGTGTCTGAGGGCATGTTCATTTAATAAACTATGAATGTTTTATATCCATGTAACGGGAAGAAACTCATCTAACTGATCATTTTTATTTTTTTTTCAAAATAAAACTCACAATGCTAACACTGAGCCTCTGAATTAGCAACGAGCGAAAAATGCTAACAGATTACTGCACCGAAAATCACTCACAAAACCTTATTATTTATCTTTTCTCTACATCCATGACATTGATTCACATCGTGAGGTGACACAGAATCTATTGGTACCCTCATTATCACTCAATTATACGCAATCGCGACGTTATAAACGAAAACGGACATCAAAACAGGTGACGCTAGGTAGCTAAAAATGCTAATATTTTTTACCTTGGCTCTGTAGTCTCTCCAAAGTGGTCTTCAATGGCATTAAAACGATAAAAACGCTGCTGAAGTTAATCCATAGGTTAATCCAATGTGTCTGTGTCCCTTTGAAATGATTTCTGATAATCCATGATCAATAAAACTGCTTTTCTGTTTCCAGATGTCAAAGCTAGAGATAGGTCCACTCTGATGCAAAACTGCATGCGCGTAGCCCCCACCTTTTCTTTTCACAATGAGTGTGTGTGGGGGCCTCCCCCTTCGATTCTATTGGCTCTAACGGTCAGAAAGAGGTGTCAACCATCAAAATCGAGCAAGGGGAGCCAGAGATATGGAAAATCCACCCAAATGACCCCAGAAGTGGTTTCTTTTGCTAAATCTCTCTAAAAAGGTCAAATGTCACTTGTTTTGCATCAATCTTGATACAGGGTACTTATTACATGTTGTACTTTGGATTCCTAAAGCTTTTAGTCTACTAACCCATCATCCAAGGGTAGTTTTCACTATAAGTAAAACATACCAGAACACATGACAGAATGAATCTTTGTAATATATTTATGTTCTCTTGTTTAAATAATCATACCAGTATTTAATGTATGCTGGTCACCTGGAATCCTGGAAAGCTTCCAGCATGGTATATTTAATACTATTATTAAACATAAGCTGGTGATAGATGGATAAACCAGCCATCATGGCCAGCTAAAGTGTCCAAAACCCCTCTCCAGCCAACCATTCCAGCCTAATATCTACTGGCTGGTCAATTTACACCAGCTAAATGCATCTAAGCTGTTTTTTCAGCAGAGTTATTATTATTTATTTACTATTTATCGAGAATCTCTATGAATTATAATCAAATGTATACCAGTCTGTGTTCTGTTGCCTGAGCCAAGTGTGCCTGCTACATTACGATGTATTATTATTAGGCTGTCAAGTTAACGCGGCTAATAACGCGTTAATGCAAAAAAAAATTAACGCCACCCTTCCTTCTGAAAGTTTAAACTTTATAAATTGAATTACTGATATAAACTCACTTTTCCATGATATTCAATTTATTGAGATGCACCTGTATGAGTCCAAGTACAGGTTTAGCAAGGCGGTGAGAGATGCTAAACGACTACTCTGAGAAACTCAACACCAGTTCTCAGCTAACGACTCTGCAGGACAGGTCACAAACTGTAAGGCTAAGGCCTCACACTCCGTGAACGGCCGACGCCCTTGCTAAGCGGCAGTGAAACTACGTTTTTAGACCAGCTACCGTACTAACTCACCTGTTGTCCTGAAACTCTCCAGGGCATCTGGAAAAAAGGTGTAATTGACAGACAATCGAGCCAACAGAAACACACAGTGGGCGGAACTTCGTGGTTAGATTTTAAATTCTAATACTCTAGAGTTTCTCTGAATATGTGTTTCCTGTTTCCTGCAGACGTCCAGCAGCTGGTGGTGGTTTAAAGAAGAGGTTCCCCCTGAGCAGCAGGAGTGGAGCTCACTCTGGACCAGGAGGACCCAGAGCCCCCCCCACACATTAAAGAGGAGCAGGAGGAACTCTGGAGCAGTCAGGAGGGAGAGCAGCTTCAAGGGCTGGAGGAGGGCTGATATCACCAAGTCCACATTCACTCCTGTCCCTGTGAAGAGTGAAGATGATGAAGAGAAAACCTCAGTCCTCTCAGCTTCATCAAAGACAAACTGAACACCTGGAAACGAAGCTGATGGAGAGGACTGTGGAGGACCAGAACCAGCCAGGAACTCAGATCCAGAGAGACATTTACAACCAGAGACTGAGGACAACCCTGGAGACTCTTCTGAAGACCCTGAAGGACAGTGCTGATTGGAAGGAGACCAGAGAACCAGGTTCAAACTCTCAGAGAAATAAACAAGACCCTGTCAGTAATTCAAGACGTAGTGCAGAGAGAGAACCATTCAGCTGCTCAGTCTGTAAGAAATCTTTTACACAGAGAGGACATTTCCAACGACACATGAGAATACACACAGGAGAGAAACCATTCAGCTGCTCAGTCTGTAAGAAATCTTTTACACAGAGAGGACATTTCCAACGACACATGAGAATACACACAGGAGAGAAACCATTCAGCTGCAGTGTTTGTGAGAAATCTTTTGCAGATAGAAGAGGTTTACAGAGACACATGAGAGTCCACACTGGAAAGAAACCGTTCAGCTGCTCAGTCTGTGAGAAATCTTTTACAGATAGAAGAGGTTTACAGAGACACATGAGAATCCACACTGGAGAGAAACCATTCAGCTGCAGTGTTTGTGACAAAAGATTCACAAGGAGTTGGTTCGGTCAAAAGCCATAAGTGTGTTGGTCGTCAGTCCCTCACAGCTTCATCAAACTCAAACTGAGGAGAACAGAGAGGCAGAGCCTCCAGCCAGCAGCTCAGCTGAACACATGGAAACAGAAGCTGATGGAGAGGACTGTGGAGGACCAGAACCAGCCAGGAACTCAGATCCAGAGAGACAATTTACAACCAGAGGCTGAGGACAACCCTGGAGAGACTCTTCTGAACCTGACATTTTCCAAGTCAAATCTGCATGTGCAACAAAAAAAGAGGACAATTAATTAGTCCTACGACAATTCAGATGAGGAAAATCTGTCTGACTGTATAAAACTCTGTGTGACAATATTCATACATGACTTCATATAAACTCCATCTTTATCAACAGAAGTTTTGAATATGTTTAATGTTTTTGTCATACTACTTTTCTGATTTATACTATAACCACTGACTGATTCATCTGCAGAGTAGTTTCTCTAATAATCTGTTTGGTTAATGAAATGTTTGTGACTTGAAACTTCCATTGGGATGTGTTTGATAGTTCCTGTTGAGTTATCAGTCTGTTCTGGTCTAAAAGAAGAACCAATAGCCGCGTTCACACCGGAGTACTTTTCACCGTACTTTTCGCGTTTAGTTCCGTTAGTACCCCTTATGTCGCGTTCACACCAAAAATCGTACTTAATCTTAACGCTGCAGCCGCGGACGTCTCTAAAAATCTCCGACAGTTTGAGAAAAACTGCGTTTTTTTGCCATGTTCAGTTCAGTCTCGGATACTTCTGCGAGACTTATGTCAGGGTCACCAATGTAGTGCCGAGAGACGGGAGTCGGAGGCGGTGTATCTAAGGTACAAAGTTGGCTTTATCTAGCAGCAGAAAACGCACATGTTGTCGGGTCGAAGACAAGAGGAAGAAAGGAGGGCACACAGTAGATACAGACAACATATATGTCCGTGCGGAACAATACCCCCAACCCGTAGTTCCATGAGTGAATTATGTCAATCAGTGATCACTACAAACTCAGACTTAATTTTAAGGACATGTTGGCCAGGAGTGTAGAGCTATTTGTTTAAGCACCGGATTGGCAAAACAGGAGAGTCTGTAAACCAGTCTGCTTTGATCTATGAATTAATGTCCGTGACTCTCAGAGTAGGCTACCTGCTGCCCACAGCTCTTTTAAAGGGAAACAAACACTCAGAACACCTACACACAGAGGGCTCACCTCCTCAAGGGGGTCCGGGGGGATGCTCCCCCGGGAAGATTTTTTTTTTTTAAATATTGAAGTTAAAAGCATCAATCTGGTGCACTTTGAGGGCAAAATGAAGAGATCTATGGATACCTCTCTCAACACCCATATGAAGCAGAACTGTAAACAGATGTACTTTTTCTTTATGGATATTTTACTAATCACTCCCCTTTCAAACTCTATTCTTGTTTTTCTGCCATATAGTATTTCATAACTGTTTTTCCTTTCTCTTATTTTTTTTATAACTATAATGATCATATGAAGGTGTGCCGCGGAAATAATCTTTTGAATAATTTGTGACCAAACCGTTTGAGACCCACTGAGATAACTTAGACTAAAGTGAACTATCTAAACACTCAGAGAGTCCTTTAGCTCACCTGAGTCTCTCAGTCTGAGGAGAGGACTCTCCTCCAGCTTCTTGTGGAACAAACAGCTCCTTATGTCCGTTAGTGCAGCTAGCTAACCAGATGCTAACAACACGGTCCATGCTGACACCGGTCCCTCCCTCTCTCTCCCTCTCTCCCTCTCTCCCTCTCTCTCTCTCTATCACACTAAATGCGCTATTGCCACACACACACACAGAGCCGAGCTTGAATGACACAAGCACACGTTTATTTCCATGCAACTCTCTGATTGGTCTGGTGTCATGCCTCTGTTGCATTCACTGAACACGGGAAATTACAGTGCTGCCGTCCTCTCTTGTGTCACGATGAGGTTCACGTAAAGCACGGTTAATGTATTATATTATTGAGGGAGAATTGTCCGGGGCTCCAGAAAAAACATTTCTAAATGCTAAAGCCCCGGATGCCCAGGCCAGGCGACGCCACTGGTGTAGTCCCATAGCTGAGGATTCTGGGTAGTGTAGTGTCTTCTGCCATCCACACACTACGAAAATATATTTGTTTCTCCGAATCGAAAGGGGAAAATCCAAAAGCATTGCACACAATTTAAACCAATCAATGTTGTGTAATTAACAAGGATAATCTGGTGTTTTTGAGTTGATGAGTAGTGCAGATATCACTGTAAATAAAATCAATCGACAGTAAGGAGAATACTTACTTCCGGGTGTAAAATCCTCCGTTATCCAATGGGAATGGACGCTCAGCTCTTTGGGTCATAATACAATAAAGGGGACATGATCAAATAGGAATATAATTATCTTTTAAATAACGTTAACTAAAGGGAACAATCTCTTTGACACAGCTGAAGCTCTGGCCTTCCTTAAAAACTAACTAATTTAATAAAAATCACAGTTGTATTTCACACAATGCACTGTTTTTTGAGAACAAACATTGGTGAATAATGCACCATAATACATTCTGACGAAAAATAAAAATTATTATGAATACAAATAAAAAGAAGCCTCCCGTGAGTTACTACAAGCTATAAAGTAGATTTAAAAAAACGTTTTATAGAATAAAAGCTCAATGTTGGACGTTGTAGAAATGCGTGTGTGCACCACGACAAAGGAGCCTCATTCACTTTACATTGGGGTTGTTTGCGTGGTGCCGACACGTAAATGTAGCAGAGTGCGTGACTCCACCACGCACTGCGGTGTTAAGGAGTCGTGGTGGAGTCACGCATTCTGGTGAGACCAGGTTGTTTTAACTGCAACATTCAGAGGATGTTATGAGGATGTTATTGAGGCCTGAGATGACAGAAAGTGTTTTATAAAACATTCCTTTAATGTGATATGTTAACAAAGGTGGAACGTTTTGCCTGCAACATTCTCAGGATGTGTTTTGGACGTTGTTGGGGTAACACATTAAAGATGTTCTTTATAAAACGTTCCCTCAATGTTACATGATAACCAAAGAAGAACATTTTGAAAGCAACATTTGGATAATGTTTTCAGGAGGTTATTCTTTTTTTATAAAATGTTCCTGTGATGCGAAATATTAACACGGTCATGGTCAACGTCAGATTTATTTGTAGTGCGCTTTTAAAAAACAAACTTGTTGCATTTGTTTGAAAAGGATGTTTAAAAAACCCACATTTTCCTTTTTAAAAACAAACAAGCCTGTAATTCATGATATTGCATGTTTGCGTAGGCATGTCTGAGTTCCCAGCTAGACATTGTTGGTTCTAAAAAACATTCTGAGAATGTTACCATTCATTGTTCTAGGAATGGTTTCATCGAGACGTTTTATTTTGGTTCCTAGAATGTACTTCTGAAAGGTAGGATAACGTTCTCTAAAAACATTTCTTAAAATGTTTGGTGATAACATTGTTCGAACATTATACCCCAAGTGTTTTGTTTTTTATGCACATATCTCTATTGTCATATGGATCGAATAACACTTAGAAAACCAAAGACAGACATAGAGAAGAACGGACCGACTATCACTGCCCGTCCCTGAAACCCCTGTTAGTGTTTGTATGTGTTTGTTTCTACTGTGTGTCTCTCTCCCCACACCTGCCTGCTGGTCTGCTCTACACGGCTGGGAGCAATCTCCAATCAACCTGCAACCTGCTCATCAGCCACACTATGAAAGCCTGCAGCCTGCACTCATTCCCTGCCGGATTGTTGCCGTGAACGGTTTGTTGCGTGCCGCTCTAGCTTTCTGCCAGCATATTCTTTGACAACTTTGCCTGCTTTTGCCTCACACTCATTTTTGTGTCTCTCCCAGGAGGAATCCAAGGCCTTCCCCACTCCCAAGACCAGCCAGGCCTCTCCACCCACCCTGGAACAACTGTTTCCCACTGCCGCCATAACCAACCTCCACTCCCAGCTCCCCTTTTCTAATAAACAAATGTTACTTTCACCAGCTGATTCCGATTCATCCTTTTACATGTGTTAATAGTCAAATTCCAATAGTTTAAAGTGGACCTATCATGCTATATTTTAATAATATAGTGTAGGGCCATACCTATATAAGGCATATTTATACTTTTTTTTCAAAATACCAAACAGATTCATGCATTTTAGCCATGCCTCATTTTGCTCAATTTGAAAAATGTTAGCTCTGTTTTTGCAAGGGCTGATTCTGTGAGAACAGCACCACCTACAGGCCTGGCATATGTACTACAGCGTCTCCAGCGCTTTCGAACGGCAATGGCCGTGGCTGTCTCCTCCTGATTGGTGGAGTTGGCCCAATAGCCGTAGCGCCACCGTCCTGACGTCAGGACAGTGTTCAAATCTGGATCAGTTTTTATCAGATCCGTTGCAGCCCCTTTTTTAGAGATTTGGGTATGGAGGAAAATAGAGAGGGTTGTGTTTTCTGACACTTGGTGAGTTCCCTGGAACACCGGGGACACATATTCATGTATAAAAGACCCTTTAAGTCAGGGGTAGCCAACACGGTGCCCGCGGGCACTTGGTCGCCCGCAGAGGCAACGTGAGTCGCCCGCGGGGCATGTTCTAAAAATAGCTCGCCAAGCAAATCCAAAATGTATAAAATACACAAAACAAAAAAGGAAATGTAATTAAAAGAATCTACCCTATGCATAAGGAAACCTCAATCATAGCGAACTCTATCTACTTACTACAAACTCTTATATCTATCTAACACCCCTCCTCCCCCCACCCCCACAATTAATATCTACCAATCACGTTCTTGCTTGATTTGCGGGACCAGCGTTGCAGTCGGGAAGAAAAGGCACCTCCCTGCTGATGTTCCTTCTGGCAGAATCTACACAACACATCAGCCCCATTGAGCAGCCTATCATGCAGCCTATACAGCACATGAGCCCCATTGAGCAGCCTATCATGCAGCCTATACAGCACATCAGCCCCATTGAGCAGCCTATCATGCAGCCTATACAGCACATGAGGGGCAGAGCTTTACTCTGTGTGCTGCTACTTGCATATATATTTATTGCACTTGACGCACACACACACGCATGGCGTAGTTTCCACCTGGGACAGGAGGGACATGTCCCCCGCTCTTTTCGAAATCCCGTTTGTGTCCCCCCACTTTACAAATATGTTTTTTTTTTTTTTTAACGCAAGCCGTCATCGCCACGGAGGAGCACACAGCCTCTGTGAGCGAGAGAGACAGAGACAGAGAGAGAGAGCTAGGGAGGGAGGGAGGGAGGGAGGGAGAGAGAGAGAGCTAGGGAGAGCATACCTTTATCTATTTAATATAGATAAAGTAAGAAATCATTCCAATGTGTATAGGACAGTAAAAAAAATCAAAAAACTGTTTGAAAGGGGAGTGATTAGTAAAATAAGCATACATAAAAAGAAAAAATGCTAACTAGGAAACATAAGATAAGAATAAACCAGTTTAAATGATTTGTTATTGGTTGTGATCATATTCTAAAGATGTTTGGATTATTGAAAAGTATACAGCTCCCTTTCATCTGAGTGTTGAGAGCTGTTTCCATACATTCATCTGGGGCTCAGAGTGCTCCAGATTGATGCATTTCACTTCAACATTAAAAAATAATCTTCCTGGGGGTGCATGCCCCCCGACCCCCCTAGAGGAGGTGAGGACCCCCCTGGAGGAGGTGAGGCCCGTCCACCCCCAAATAAAGCAGGTTAAAATAATTAGATTGCATACATGTTCTTTGAGTAAACACTGAAGGGGTCCCACAGACCCAAACAGCAAACAAAGGTTAAAGGTCAGCATATCATAATGTTAAAATGTGCTAAATATATACACCGCAAAAAAAGAAAGAAAAGTACAAAGTAGCCCCCCGACTTGTTTTATTTTTTTAAATAGCCCTCACCCTAAAAAAGGTTGGTGACCCCTGCTTTAAGTGAACTCAAAATCATCCTAATGACCACAGTGGTCAGTCCACGTACCCAGGAATTTTGAGTTGAACAATTACAGAAATATTATGTCTTTATGTTCTAATAATGTAAAAATATGTTAGTAAATTGTAACCACAGAACATTTGCATAATGTTTTTGTTAAGGAATAATTCTTCTAGATATCTAACCTTTTGCTCTGTGACGTTTTATGATCTACTCTGACGTCTGTTATCTCCTTTAAGGAAAGGCCTTGGTGCCATATGTGTTGTTACCAGTTTGTGACCGGTCAACTTGTCTGGCACGAAGGGTACTTGTTGTGAGAACACTGAGGCACTTCTTTATCGGTGTTTGTGGACTCTAAGATGTGAAATCCTTGAGGCCATGAGTGTCGGACGCAGGTGGTTCAGTGTTCCCAGCTGTTTAGTCTACTCCTTCAGAGATGTTGATTTCTCTCTGTGAACCAGTTCAAAGGTCTAGCATAGAGAGAGGTTCTTCAGAATTGACGTGGCAACTCTACCGTGTGGTCAGAACCTCTGACTCTTTGATTTGTGATGTGAATCCTCCGGCCGAATACTCTGAATAAACCCATCAGTGTTTGACATCAAAGCTCCAACTCTCACCGTGTCTCCTTCCTGAGTCGGTGACTCCATGCATTACTACACAGAAGTTTCCTCCACAAATTGGCGTTGTCGGCAGGATACCAACAGATCTTCAGAACTGGTAAGTGTGATTTCAAATCTACATTTGGACATTGCCTTACCAGAATCTGTGATTGACGGTATCCTAAAATTATCTGTGAAGCTAAGCGGCTGCGTTTCGTTTTGGTTAATGAACATTTGGGGCTAGTAACCCCAGGGGATCATCCAGGGACTCTGTCCTGGCTGGTTCCCTCTGTGTGTGCTGCTCGGGACGTATGTGCCGTGCAGGCATACACAGAGATGTTTAAAAAGACCTTAATGAGGGCAGCAGTAAAGTGGAACTTCTGTGTGAAATCAAAATAGAGATTTGTAATGAACAAATCGCCGAGATTCCGGGGGTTTCAGCGGCCAACACTAGCAGTTAACTCAAGCAGCCAGAGATATTACCCCCAGCGCCTCTAAAAAAAACACGACTCCAGCTGCTGCATGGGCTGGTGAAGTGAACTCAGAGGGAGAAAGTCACAGCTTTTGTCTATAGCTTTAACTCACACCACCGCCGTCTCTATTAAAAACTAGATGGTTTAAAAGCACTCTTGTGGCTTGTGGCCGTTTACAACGTGCTGGCAAGTGCGAGGTGCGTGCATTACCTGATGCGCCACAGTTCCCTACATTGCTGGAGGAGCTGGTGCCGGTCCGGGGTGCATACATAAAATTATAGGCTAATTGATCATGGGTGGGCAGTGGCATGCAAGTGTAGAACAAAACTGTGTTTCATCGTTGTGATGAACATGATGGGAGGTGTGTAGGCTGGTCGAGTAGGACTACAGTTAACTGTGTAGTTTTGGATAGAAAGGGTAGCGGAGAAAAAAGTCTATGCGCTCCAGATCGGGGGGGCATAGCACCACTAGAACAGGGTAGTGGGGTCGCAAGAGGATAAGCTAGTTATTGCTCTTGGACGGTCTTCAGGCACCGATCTAGGACTTGTATACAAGGGTGGGTGCGCGAGTCAAGGTGCCCCACTGGATTCCCCATTGAGGGAGAGATAATTCCCTACCCCCTCTGAAACCTCTTTAATCCGGACTAAATTGAGCTGGATGAACTTTGCTGTCACGCTGGTGTTTATTATGAGTTCATGTTTGTTCGTCTAATTGCAGTGTGGTTTTTCTTGTACTAACCGCCGTCTTGTGCATGTTTTGTAACAACTAATAATGAATCAGTCCATAGCCAGGGTAAAATAAACTAAGCTTTAGTTAACTCACCAAAAGTAAATGACTTGAGAAAAAATAAATAATATATAGTGTTTTGCAAAATTCTGGTAGTATAGATGTGCTGCAAAATGAAAATAAATAGCAAAAGAGTGTTTTATGTCCTGCATCTGAGTGTGCAGAGGAAATGTAAACAAGGAGCACACTGTTCAGGGTGTGCGCTGTAGGTGTAAGAAGAAGAGAAGATTATATTACTTTAAGAATACATTCTTAAATTGTATTGCTGTTATGTTAAGATATGTTTGTGACCTTTTATAAACCCTATGCCCCGTCCTGCACCCCGAGACCCTCAGAGGCATCACTGCTGGTCGTAAAAAAACCCTGCATGAGGAGGTCAGGGTTGCAAAATCTGTCTGCTGTTTTAGGTCAATGTTGTATTATTTGTTTCATTTATTCTTAAATCTATGTATTGTATGGTAATAATGAAAAAAACGTAATGTATTGAACACATTCCGAAACAAAGCTGATAAGACAGAACTAGACTCAGACATAATACAAATTATTGTTGAAACATTTTGCGCTGTTGCTGCAAAATGGAAACTTTGTTGATTATCTGTTCCAACTGGCCACTGGATTCAGATAATTAATATAAGTTGAAGTTTAATTACAGTTTTAAATATAGTTTAACATTCTTTATTAAACTGCTTCAAATGATTTCTCGTATCAACCAATTGGTCTCCATAGACATTACTACAATTCTAATAGTTGTTAAACTACTGACAAGTTTTCTGAAACCGAGCTTATGAACAAAAGAGTAAAGGTCGCTGGTTAAGCCAGGATCAATATATTTGTTGACGTTTTCATTACAGTGTGCATAATAAATGTGTTAAATGAATTGAGCAATTCTTTAAAAAGTATAATGTTGCAATCTCTTTACAATAAGTAATTACAGTTAAAAAAGAAGTAGAGGTTGTTTTCCAAGGGCCTCTCCTTCACAGCCCTACACTTTAAATCATGAGACTTTCAAATCATAACAGACAGAGATCGGTATCACTTTGTGTTGCAAGCCAAATCCATGTAAAGGTTCTACTTGAGCCCAATTTAAATACCATAAAGAAAGTATTGAACCCAGCTCAAGCTAAATGTCAAATGTATTTAATTAATGTACAAGTGTTTTGATTTATTTCAAATGTTCTAATCTCAGCTTCTTTCGAGTTCAGTAACAAATTGTTTCTCATAACATTCTCACTGCTGTCCCAAATGTTTTAACCTTGGGCAGACAAGCTGTTCACACACACACACACACACACACACACACACACACACACACACACACACACACACACACACACACACACACACACACACACACACACACACACACACAGACACACACACACACACACACACACACACACACCCACACACACACACACACACACCACACACACACACACACACACACACACACACACACACACACACACACACACACACACACACACACACACACACACACACCACACACACACACACACACACACACACACACACACTTTGGATAAGTAGTCACCTTATCCACATTGTAAATTGTTGCCTTCTTTAAAGTTATTAGTAATTTAAGATGAATTATTAAATTAAATGTGGTACATAAGATAAAATAAATAAAATAACTTGACTTGATCATTTTGTTCACAACATTAGACCTGTCCTCTAATCTCTACTAGAATAAGATAAGTGTGCATGTTTGGATGTTTTAACACTCCTGTAATGTACCTCATCTTGATATCCTTTTCATTACAGAGCTGGGAAAATGGTGTATTGATTAGATTCTGATCCGTGCACGTCCAATTTTGACTGACTTTAGTTCTAATGTTAATTTGACTTCAACCCATAAGTAATTATTTAAATTAACTCTAAATGTCACATGATGATGGATTAGTGTTCCACATTTCTTCCACTAATTTGTTTTACAATTAGGCCAAAGGTAAAGAGAGACATTGATGACCTTGTGTCCCTTTTGTTAGTACGTGGTTCCATTTTGTCTATGGCCTTGGACGGCTTCACTAAAAGTCACCCAGTTCTGCCCTGCTGCAGTCCGGCTGAGTGCAGTCACAGAGATGCTATGGCTGCTCTACATGACATTAATGGTCTGGTCTGAATGGACACCATTTCCTGCTCCCAGAGAGAATGACACTCCTCAAACTGAACATTACAGCTGTTGATACTGTCTCACATGGGTCTGCTCCCCCCCACTGAGCCATGAACTGAAAGCATGACATCTGCTTTGAACACTTGGAAGCCTCCCTGTCACACCAGCACCAACCCTTGGGTCAGTCAGATGAGACTAACGGCTTCACTTAGGGCATTTGGTTCAGATACATGACTCTCGTTACCGCAGAGTGGGTTGTTTTTAAGGCTATTCATACTGCTATGATGCCTGTAAGTGGGCGAGCTGGTAAAAGCCCCTACTATTGTTTCAAATAGGCCTAATGTCAGGGGTCTCTTAATGTCTAGTTCTACATGTATTCACATTATATAGACAATGTTTCCACCTGGTAAAACTAAAGGCTGCACAAAACTCAGGCTACAATACAACCATTCTGTTCTGCTCTAACGATTCAATATATAGATTCTACATCAAAACAATTAGCTTTTATTGTTTCCAATGATAACGTCACCTTCAGTGGAGGAATGCAAACCTGTTTTCAAATGTAAGGTTTTGATTTGGTTTGACATTTCTCAGTAATGACACCCTCAGACACCCAGTATCATTCATGCTATGCCTTCAGTAATAACTCAGATGTTAAAGGGATGAAACTTTTCCTCCCAAATCAGATATGCTTTGTTTTTCAACAAATGTATCCATTTCCTGCATAATATATGTTTATCACAATGGTTTTTGTGAGCTGCACACAGGTGATACTGAGTCTTCTCGATTAATAGATTATAAACTATACCATGTTTAAATAGACTCCTAAGTTATTATTTCATATGTACCATATGTAAGAAAAGGGAGGGAAGAGTCAATTATATTGAGTAATTGATTTTATATTGGGTAATTTATTTCTCAAACCTATGTTTTATGGAAGAGACAAAATATTTCTGATAAACTAATATTTTATCAAAAGGTAAATGGTGAATTAATATACATTTAGAATCATTGAGAAGGGGTTATATCCACAGGGACAAGCTCACCTTTAACTTACAATAACATGTCTCTGCTATGGACTGATGAGTATATGATTCTTGCATGTTCAATGACTAACACAAACCTTCAAAATGATAATGTGCATGTGTCAGGAAGGCTCCCAAATCATTCTGAGGGGCCTATCCTATTTTTGTAATTAAATGATAATGTGCTAATCCATTACTTTGAGTTGTCTTCACTCAGAAAAAACATCCCTATCAGGTGTTAACCCAATAACTAGGACAGCTCTCAAGGCCAAGGGTCAGAGAGAGAGAGGGTCACACTCTCCGGGTGCAGAGAGCACCCCCAGCCACGTGCAAGGAAGCACGAGGTCGTTCAAGATGAGAGGATGCTTCTCTTCACCTTTCTGCTGAGAGGGGGTTCTTCTCTTCATCTTTCTGATAAGAGGGGATGCTTCTCTTCACCTTTCTGCTGAGAGGGGGTTCTTCTCTTCATCTTTCTGATAAGATGGGATGCTTCTCTTCACCTTTCTGATAAGAGGGGGTTCTTCTCTTCATCTTTCTGCTAAGATGGGATGCTTCTCTTCACCTTTCTGATAAGAGGGGGTTCTTCTCTTCATCTTTCTGCTCGGTGGGCTCTAGCAGACAACCCTGCAGGACGAGCGAGGGCTTCAGAGGCTTCTATAATACAAGGTTCCATGTTTCTTGGAGGAGTTTGATGTCTTCCTAACCTCTCCCATCACGGGGGGGACACCTGGATGCATCAGGAATACGCAGTTGTACTCAAGCAGATAGCAGAAGGAATACCGGCAGATGAGCCTCCGTCTCACTGGGGGTCAGCTGCAGTGCTCACTGAATGAGCCACACAAAAGCAGAGCAATTGGGGGGTTGAAATATGGCGCTCTGATGAAGAAGAGTTTGAGCCAATCAGCACCTCAGTGCTAATCTACAGTATCAGGATGCCTTTACACACCAGACACTCGGTGTCATAAAGGGAGGAGGAGAACGAGTCAGGAAGCCTGACGGACATGTTCTTCCAGCTCTCGTACAAAGATGAACTTTGAATTGAATGACCAGATGTTTAAAGATGTACAATTAATGATTGTTTTTTATATTTCCAATGACCAGACATGTGTTAAGTAGTGGTGATAAATATATTTAGTCAGATCAGATTACACTTTCACACTAAACAAAATTAATAAATAAATATTTTCAGATTATAAGGTATTGAATAATAAGATATTTCTAATATTATAACAGATAATGTTAATATCCTTAATCATCCAGCAATCAGGCTTAACAACACTACTCTGTAATGTATTGTCCATGCACAGACAGACATAAAATGATGTTTCAAGTACTGGATTCATTTCAGTTTTGGCCCAAAACAAATATTTATAATAATTCATATAACAATTATGTAGCATATTTGATCCTCAAATTAGAGAATTATAATTTAAAGAAATTGATATTCTATATTCAACATTAGATAAACACAGAAGAACCCTTTCCAAGTACCATAAGTAGATGTTCAGGTAAGTATGGCTAATAAGAATAAGTGATAGACTTAATTTGGTACAGATCAGTTGTAGCATTTACAAATGTATGAATTAAAGTGTTAAGAATGTTTAATCTTTCCTTTCCAGGTTTTTACAAAAGTCTTTGAATATTTGCCTAACTTTTCCTTTTCAGATTTTGAACAATGTACTTGACTAAAATGAATGTACTGATTTTTCTAAGACTAAGTGCCTTACTCTTGACTAAAGCGTAATGAAGTAAACATAAAGTAATCCTAAAATTGAGGACACTGCAACTTTGCAGATTACAGATTGATCAAATCACCTGTGAATGTTATGCCTTAGCTGGATCTCTGATGATCCTCAGTTTGAAATGCTTTTAACTAGTGATTGCCTTAAAGCAAATCTTTAAGCTGTTTCTGGTTTTGATTTTATAGTTTGATAAATGACATTAACTAATGGTTTAAATGATAAAAGATATTAGTTTAAAACAAATATTTTGCTATTATGTATCTGTGTTTTTATGTGTGTTCATTATTGTGCTTATTGACAAAAGATGCTCCAAACACTGATGAGAGATAATTGTTCCTATTATGATTGCCTGTATCAATCATTGTGATTGAATGTTTCAATCTTACTCTACTTTGTGATGTAATTGAATGTAAGGTGAGACCACACTCGAATCTGAAGACGCCTATTGATTTAAGTATTGACCAGAATTATTAGACTAATGTTTTAAGGTTATCAAAAATGATAAAAAGAGAGGAACTGTTAAGGAATAATTCTTCTAGATATCTAACCTTTTACTCTGACATGTGTTATCTCCTCTAAGGAAAGGCCTTGGTGCCATATGTGTTGTTGTCACCAGTGTGAGACCGGTCAACTTGACTGGCACGTAGGGTAATTGTTGTGGGAACACTGAGGCACTTCTTTATCGGTGTTTGTGGGCTCTAGGATGTGAAATCCTTGAGGCCATGAGCGTTGGACGCAGATGATTCAGTGTTTAGTCTACTCCTTCAGAGATGTTGATCTCTCTCTGTGAACCTGTTAAAAGGTCTAGCATAGAGAGAGGTTCTTCAGAATTGACGTGGCAACTCTACCGTGTGGTCAGAACCTCTGACTCTTTGATTTGTGATGTGAATCCTCCGGCCGAATACTCTGAATAAACCCATCAGTGTTTGACATCAAAGCTCCAACTCTCACCGTGTCTCCTTCCTGAGTCGGTGACTCCATGCATTACTACACAGAAGTTTCCTCCACAGTATACAGCTCAGGTTACAGGTTACAGGTTTATCATTACTCTCTACTCCACTCCCTAACTCACACACACAGCAGGGTCAACGTCACGACTCCCCAGCCCTCCCCCCTCTGCTCCCCCAACCACAGGCCCGCACACCGACCAGCACTACTGTGCAGCTCTGTGATTGGCAGAGAGACGGGGGACGCCTGAGTGACACACCCAGCACCCTATGCAGGGTCGCTACACTTCCCCTGGATCTCTATAAAGTTTATTAAAAACTACAACCCCCATGATGCATTAGCTGTTATCTTGCTAACAGAGACACACTTGTTGAGACTGTAAAGAGTCAGAGACACTTTTAAAACTCATGCAGAGTTAGGCTGTGGACAAACTGTCCAAAAATCAGCTCCTCTCGTCTTTTCGTCTTGGTTAGGAAAAGACGAGAGGAGCTGATTTTTGGACAATTCGACCGGAAACCAGGGTTTGTTGTGTACCCCCAGCTAACATGCTAACGGAGAGCCTGAAACACAACTTCCGGTGCTGGCCTTCACAATAAAACCCACGGTTTTCTCTCTTCACCTTTCTCTTCTTACAAATATTATATTACAGGAAGAGGGGGAATACTTATAATATAGATAAAGGTGTTTCAGGAGAAATAAACCGGGTTCTCTCCGCAGCTCCATGTCTGTGTATCTTAAAGGTTTAGGTATTGTCTAAGGGGAAATCATAGCCGCTTTTATTTTGAAGTCCCTGCACCGGAAGTGATGGTCCCGCTCTTTCTAACTTGGAACCAGATCTCGTCTCGTCGGTTCTCTCTCTTCATCCATGGTTCTCTCTCTTCATCCATGGTTCTCTCTCTTCATCCATGGTTCTCTCTCTTCATCCATGGTTCTCTCTCTTCATCCATGGTTCTCTCTCGGTGTTCCTGAGGAAGTGTGTGTGAGCAGCTGATCCATCGTCTGTGTCTCTGGATGAACCTCTGACTTTGTGCTCTTTCTTCTGAAGCCTTTAGCTCGGACTCTAGAAGCTAGCTTAGCATGCTAGCTGGTAACACGCTAGCAACACAGAGTGAGAGAAACAGGAAGTGGTGATTTAGTAAACATGAGTGTTGTGCTGCTCTCGTTGGTGAAGCAGCGACTCACTGCGGCTGCTGAAGACATCTTTGTTCTGTTTGAAAGAACGATAGCAGAGTACGAGGAGGAACTGTCTCGTTCAAAACAGGAGAACGAGAGACACCGGAAACTACTGGACGCTGTTTTACAGCCTCAGCTTCAGATCCACAGAGCAGGTCTGTTCCCTTTTTAAAGCTGTAATCTGTAACCACTATTTCCGTAAAAAAAGCCTCGAACCTCGTGCGTCAATACATTTTATTACAGAGGGCGTTGCCCGTACATTTATGATTGGTTGAGACTAGTTTGGGAGGACCGTGGTTTAGACTTTGGTGCACAGACTGACCCCTCGATTCCACCGGGGTTGCGGTCGAAGAGTCCAAAAATCAGCTCCTAAGTTCTATCCCTATCGTCTATCCCTTGACCTCTGAGTGAAACGTCACGGAGTTAAGGGATAGTGGATAGGAGAATTCAAAAGGACTTAGAGACTGCGGTACTTTAGAGCAGGGGTTCCCAACCCCCGGTCCGCGGACCGGTACCGGGCCGCAGAGGTGTTACTGCCGGGCCGCGAAATAGCTGTGAGTTTATCGTAATATTTGCAGAATTATAAATATATAAAAATATTTTATCATAATATTTTCGCACCTATGCCACCAGTCATATTATTTCATCCAGTAGCTAGTTAATCTTTCAACAGAAAACCGTTGAAAATGGCTTTTATGATGTTCCGAGGGATTCGGCGGCTCAGCCTTATAAGGTCTCCTCTCGTGCGCACGAGCATGATACCGGTGCGCCAAGTAGGAAGAGGAGCGCACAGGAGACAACCGTTTGATTGCAGACTGTTATGTTTATGTGGGGAAATGGTGGTGCATACATTATTTGAGATATATTTCAAACTCGGACTTCATTTTAAGGACATGTCGGCCAGGGGTGTAGAGCTATTTGTTTAAGCGGATTGGTAAAACAGGAGAGTAAACCAGTCTGCCTTGATCGATGAATTAATGTCCGGGACTCTCACGATCTGCTGCCCGCAGCTGCTTTATAGAAGGAAACCCTCCTTCACTTCTTAAAACGGCTGCAGCATCAGGAGGCAGCGGCACGTATACTCCGCTTCTGAGAAGTGCAGCACCAGTATGACTGTGTTTAACTTCATCAGAACAGCTTAAGAGTGACTGCAGGCTGCTACGTGTTAACCACACACATCTCTACACACACCTCAGTCTACACACACCTCTACAGACATCGAACTGCCCGATTACTCCATCTTTTATTAGTTTTATGAAGGAGATGTCCAGTCAGTCACCAAGGCGCATGATGTGTGTGTGTATGTGCTCTGCTCAGCTCAGCTCTGTGTGTTCGGTGTGTTTGTGTCTGTCCGACACCGGCATTTGTTTTCAAATGTTTATGAACAGTAATTTACACACATATGGCTAACTCCATATATGCGGCTGTTCCCAAAATAAATTAGTTTAATCTTAATCTCGATGTAGTGCTAATGCTGTCGGAGTGCACCGGAACGAACGACACTATCATAATATCATCTGAAAACAAATGCCAGTGTTCATAATGCGGCTTCTCCTCGTTTTCCCAGCATTCACTGGATTATCCGTAAATCATACAAACAAAACCAAAACGTTAATTTATCTGTTTTCCCGTTTTGGTTTAAAAACTGAATAACGTAGGTTTTTTGGTTTTCCGAAAAACCAAAAAATGACACCGGTTCTTTTTTAAACTTTGTTAATATGTTTTGGATGCATATTGTTCTAGTATTTGTTCAGGCTGTTACATACAATTAGCCTCTGTTGCTACCTGCTGGTGGTGAGTAAATATTAAAATCAGTTAAAATTGACAACCGGTCCGCGATTTTTTTTTAATGTATCTTCCGGTCCTTGGCACAATAAAGGTTGGGAACCCCTGCTTTAGAGAATCGACTGCACTTTCACTATCCGACGTGTTTATGATGAGCCAGCGGACGTCATAAATGTGCGTCTGCTGCTGTGGGGAAACTATGGAAACTACAGTTTTCTATACAGCGGACTACAACATGGATGTTTAATAAGAACGAGGGACTACTGTAAACTCATCTAGAGACTCTGCACCGTGCTCTGATGCTGTTATGCTTTATGAACGGGGACAACAGAGAAACATATTCTTCATGACCAAAGTTGGAATTGAAATAAAAAAGGAAAGTGAAACTTATGCTCGTCACCCTCTCCCTCCGGTCCACATTAATACAAATGATCCCAATACGTATGATTGTATGAAAAGATCTTCAAATCAATACAAATGTATTTATTATAAACGTTAGTCCTTAACATCTATCACTGTGTATATCACCATTCAAACATCTTTTAAAAGTTGAACAAACCCCACACAGCTCAGTAAAGACTGTGAAATTAGGGCTGTGCAATTAATCGTATTTTAATCGCGATTACGATTATGGCTTGCGACGATTATGAAAACAGCATAATTGACAAAATACGATTATTTTGCTGGGTGCGCTTTCGCCCCTCCCTAAAAGCCCACTCGGCCACGTGGGAGTGACATGTGTGAGTGTTCAGCGCGAGCGAAGATGTCAGAACAAGAGCAGCAACTCGTTAAAAAGAAGGGTAAAACTATTTCCACTATTTGGAAGTACTTTGGCTTTCAGGAGTCCGACGTGGAGCAAAACAAAGTACAGTGCAGGATTTGTTATCAGGTTGTGTTGGCACCACACGCTAACACAACCAATCTCTTTAATCATCTGAAATACAACCACAAAGTGCAATACGACGGGGCAATAATACAACAAAAAGCAGACCAAAAAGATGCCCGCTCGACTTCATCCACAACATCATCACAGTCATCGATTCAGGACGCATTGCACAGAGCAACGGCCTACGCGACGAGCTCGCAGAGACACAGAGATATTACAGGTGCCATTACATTTCACATCGCTAAAGATATGTGCCCAGTTAGCACTGTTAGCAACCAGGGCTTTAAGCAACTTGTCAACACGTTGGACAAGCGTTACGCGATGCCGTCTCGGTATTATTTCAGCAGGTCTGCGCTGCCTGCGCTATATGACAAATGCCGTGGGGAAGTTGAGAGAGATGTGGCTTCAGCTGACTACTTTGCCACCACAACGGACCTATGGTCTAGCCGCACCATGGAGCCATACATGAGCCTCACAGTTCATTATATCGATGCCGATTTCAATTTGAAGACAAAGTGTCTCCAAACCCAACACACTCTCACTCCCTAAGCGTCCAGGAGCGACGCTTGGTCAGGGTCCCGTGGCGTCCAGTTGTGACGCGCCGAGGCTCCTTCAGCTTCATAAACGGACGCAAAGAGCTTTCAACTGATTGCAATGTATTCCCATCGGCGTCGGTATTTGACGCTTAGGGAAGCACGGCATTCGTTTGTGTCGGAGGCTGTTAAAGGCAATGTGAGCGTCCATTCCCATTGGATAACGGAGAATTGTACACCCGGAAGTAAGTATTCCCCTTACTGTCGATTGATTTGACAGTGATATCTCCACTACTCATCAACTCAAAAACACCAGATTATCTTGTTAATTAAACGACATTGATAGGTTTTAGTGTGTGTACAATGCTTTTGTCACGTTTTCCCCTTCAATTCTGAGAAACAAGTCGTTTTCTATGTGTTTTGGATGGCCGAAGACATGACATTACCCACAATCCTCTGTAGCAACCATAGACTGTATAAAACAATTAAATAATACATTATTACGAGTGTGCTTGCTTTTCTCTTTGAAAGTCATCACATAACGGCATTGTAATACACGTTTCGGCTGCATTAAATATGACATATCTGCCGTAGTTAACTCTGCCCTGATGACAAGACTTCTAGACAAACAGGAACTGCCGCCAAAACTGAAAACTTGACGTGGATCTTAAATATATAAGCAATTAAACAACATCTTACATTTCTTTTCACACAATACGTCTCCTTGCAGTATCAACACTAATTCGGCTGACTTTTATATTTGATCCAATTGGTAGATAGGCTGTATTTACGCCATAACGGTGCACAGCTGATAGAAAGTAATTGTATTATTAGATATTAATAGGAGGATGTGCAAAACAGACAAACTAATAAGGCTTTATTTAAACATTAAAGAATACTTTAGGTTAAGGTCTTCTTTTGAATAAGAAAAAAGCTTTGGGGGTATAGAAGATGAATATGGAGGGATGAAACCCTCTTTGATGGTCACACATGCAGAGCACACAGCACACAGAGTGAAATTTGTATCTACAGATAAATATTAAGCCTGACGAAGTACTTAACGTCTAATACAGCGACGTGCAGTCAGGGGAGGCAGGGGAGTCAGAGCCTCACCTGTCATACTCCAATGTAACGGAAAAACAACTAATTATAAAGAAAAACTAAATAGTAATAATAATAAAATGTCTCCACTGATCTGTGTTGTAAGTGTGATTTATGTATGATTCCAATCGCTTTTTATAGTAAAAATCAGCAAATTTGCAGAGCTCCGCTACGGGAGCAATGAGAAGTGAGGCAGGGAGGGACGAGCGCTGCCTCTCGTAAGCCCACAGTAACTTGCTGGAGTGCGGGCACTAATTTAGCGCAGGCACTTATTTTGTGAGTGCGTTCAAGCCAGTTACTGTGGGGTGAGGTGAGGCACAGATGAGATCTGCCTCACCTCAGAATGCGTCACCCCACAGAAACTGGCTGGAAAGCGGGCCCTAAGCGCATGCCTGTTACCATCTCACTATAGGTCACACATGTAATGTTTGTAGATCCCTTTATTACATTTATCCTCGCCATCCATAGTCTCTAAATAACTTATTTCACGTATATATGATATTTAGGCCCGCTGGTCTCATCGTACAACGGCAATGAAAAAAGCACCAGGGGAGGCAGCCATAACCTCTGCCGCACTGAAGGGGGCGCACGTGTGCCCACAAGTTATTGTTGCTACTGTTATTCTACGCAGAGACGGTAGACGTAACAACAAACTAGACTTTTGAAACTACAGGAAGATAAGGAGGACTTTTACAAAACAGTAATAGAGATTGTTGTCCAGAAGGATAGCATGGACTTCATCTTCAAGTCAAGGTAAGACCACATTTGTAATGAAAATGGGATCTTACTAAGAAAGAACAATCCAATATTTAGATTGTGGGTATCCTTTTGTTGAACGGTCTGTTTAAAATGAATCGAAGCATCAGACTAAAAAAGCTTTTGAAAATAACCGAATATTTCGATTAAGGTCAAAATATAATATTTGTAAATCTGACTCAGTGAGTCAGTGCCTCACCAGCCATGAACCTCACCGCACGTCACTGCTCTAATATATTGCTTTCCTGACATGTTAACTATGTTTAAGCACTTATTTTAACTGATATTATACATATGTATTATACTCCTATAAGATGTATGTAGATAGAATAAGAAATGTGCAGAATATGACAATGTAATGGTGGAGGTACACACATATTGATAGATGTCTTGAAATGCACTGTTGAGGAACCTGCGACCCAAGTTTTTCATTCATTGCATAACTACACCGTAGTTGTGTATAATATGATATGTCAATAAACCTTAGAAAATCTTGAAATCTTGAAAGGGATGTGCAAAATAGTCATTATATACAGTCTTTAATTCACTATTAGTAGAGAATAACGACGAGTAAAGAATATACTTTATAGGGATCCTATTAATATCTAATAATACAATTATAAAATGCAATAACGTGCTTTAACCACTAGATGTGCCTTTCTATCAGCTGTGCACCGTTATGGCGTAAATACAGCCTATCTACCAATTGGATCAAATATAAAAGTTAGCCGAATTAGTGTTGATACTGCAAGGAGACGTATTGTGTGAAAAGAAATGTAAGATGTTGTTTAATTGCTTATATATTTAAGATCCACGTCAAGTTTTCAGTTTTGGCGGCAGTTCCTGTTTGTCTAGAAGTCTTGTCATCAGGGCTCTATACATAGAGTTAACTACGGCAGATATGTCATATTTAATGCAGCCGAAACGTGTATTACAATGCCGTTATGTGATGACTTTCAAAGAGAAAAGCAAGCACACTCGGAATAATGTATTATTTAATTGTTGTATACAGTCTATGGTTGCTACAGAGGATTGTGGGTAATGTAATGTCTTCGGCCATCCAAAACTCATAGAAAACGACTTGTTTCTCAGAATTGAAGGGGAAAACGTGACAAAAGCATTGTACACACACTAAAACCAATCAATGTCATTTAATTAACAAGATAATCTGGTGTTTCTGAGTTGATGAGTAGTGGAGATATCTCTGTCAAATCAATCGACAGTAAGGGGAATACTTACTTCCGGGTGTACAATTCTCCGTTATCCAATGGGAATGGACGCTCACATTGCCTTTAACAGCCTCCGACACAAACGAATGCCGTGCTTCCATGAGCGTCAAATACCGACGCAGATGGGAATACATTGCAATCAGTTGAAAGCTCTTTGCGTCCGTTTATGAAGCTGAAGGAGCCTCGGCGCGTCACAACTGGACGCCTCGGGACCCTGACCAAGCGTCGCTCCTGGACGCTTAGGGAGTGAGAGTGTGTTGCCAAACCGCATTTTTCCCTGAAGACCACACGGGGCAAAACATCGCCCATGGACTGAGGGAAGCGATGGCTGCTTGGGGGTTAAAAGAGGATAAACTCGTCTGTATGACTACGGACAATGCCGCAAATATAAAGCTGGCGGCTGAGGTCAATGGATGGATGAGGCTCCAGTGCTTCGGGCATAGACTCCACTTGGCCATAGGTGAGCAGGATTCCTTCCTCCTGTTGTATGTAATATGTCATTTTAACAACAGCAACAACAATAATAGCAATAGTAAGTCATTAACATTGATGATCTCTCTCTTAATATGATAATATTAATTACATATTATTATTATTATTATGTTATGTGTGAGCTACTCTGTCATCTCTCTCTCTCTTTCCCTCTCTCTCTCTCTTTCCCTCTCTCTCTCTCTCTCTCTCTCTCTCTCTCTCTCTCTCTCTCTCTCTCTCTCTCTCTCTCTCTCTCTCTCTCTCTCTCTCTCTCACACACACAACACACCAAATTATGCTTTGATGAAGATCATGATTATCATCATGATACTAAATAATATGTATTTGTTGTAATCTTAGAGAATGCAATGAAGGATCCCAGGATCGGCCGTGCAGTGGGGCTTTGCAAGAAGCTGGTCAGCAGCTTCTCCTACAGTTGGAAAAAGAAGAGGGAACTTGCATCTGCCTGAACACTCCCTAAAGACAGAATGTCCAACCAGATGGGGATCTAGGCAGGCCATGATCGACAGGGTCCTCGAGCAGCAGAAGGCCATTGCCCAGGTCCTTTCCAGCGACCGAAAAACCAGACATCTCTCCCTCACGTGGCAGGACGTTGATGTACTGGAGGCAATCAATAAGTCGCTTAGCCCTCTGGTGGAATTCACAGACGCACTTTCTGGAGAGAAGTATGTAAGTGTGTCTTTTTTGAAACCAACCCTGCACCTCTTCAACAACTCATTGCTGGCAGTGCAGGAGGATGACACAGACCTCACAAAAAGCATAAAAAAGAAGATACTAGACTATCTCAATGATAAATATGATGACGCAGCGACACAAGAGCTGCTTGACATGGCCTCTGCCCTGGACCCGAGGTTCAAGCTCAAATATGTCAGTGAGGACAATCGAGGATCCATTGAAGCCAGCCTGACAACTGAGATGAGGAGGGTGATGACAGTCATGGTAATAATAATAATAATAATAATAAAAAATAAAAATGTCAGATTTGACAGTAAATACAATTAAGTGAATGAATGTGTTGTCAAAGTGTTATAATGTAATTCTAGGTATAAATGTTAATACCCATAACCCTTTAGTCTGATTAAAGATGTCATTCTTATTTTCTTTATAATACTACAAGCGCCCCTCTTGAGATGACACGGAGGATGCTGCTGCAGCTGCACCAAAGAAGAACAAGAAGAAGGGACTGGGGAGCTTCTTCAAGGCCACCGTAGACCAAGCTGCAGAACCTCAACCTGCTCTGGAACAGGACCAGGCCATAGCTCTTGAGCTACAGTCCTACCTCCAGGCAGGGCCACTGGATGCTGAGGAGGACCCATTAAAGTGGTGGAGGGAATCCCGGAAGTACTACCCACGGCTCTCCATCCTGGCAAGGAAGTATCTGTGCATCCCAGCCACAAGTTCCTCTTCAGAGAGGGTCTTCAGTACAGGTGGCAGTATTGTCACCTGCCTGCGCTCGTCTCTGAAACCAGACCATGTAAACAGGCTGGTTTTTCTTGCAAAAAATCTTTAAGAGATGACATGAGCAGCCCTACCAGCATTTGCCATGGTGGCCATGTTGGCTATATGTTAAGGAGTTGTCAGTAGGTTGTGACAGTGCACTGCAACATATTTGATTTAATTTATTTTGGTCTAATTTATTTTTATTTATCATATTAATATATGTTTAGTATGGTTTTGGAAGTGCGCTCCATTATGTGTTGACCTTGTTTATTGGTAAAATATTATTTGTTTTAAAGTTTAATAAATGGTCAATGAATAATCGTCAAAATAATCGTGATATCAATTATTGACCCAAATAATCGTGATTATGATTTTTGCCATAATCGCACAGCCCTAGGTGAAATGTTGACTTTATTTGATCATTTCAGTAAAAACTAACGTTCATATTTCTCTTTTTGATTATAATACTGATGAACGTTCAAAACAAAGCACTTTGGCAACTTACCACATACGTTTTAAAAAGCTTAACCTGTTAAGACCGAGAGACCCCCGGTACCGGGGCCCTCTCCCAACATCTTGCAGGAAACAGTGTCTGAGGGCATGTTCATTTAATAAACTATGAATGTTTTATATCCATGTAGGCAAGGCAAGGCAAGGCAAGTTTATTTATATAGCACCTTTCAACACAAGGCAATTCAAAGTGCTTTACAAAAATGGAAAACATTAAGAAAATGGCATTTAAAATCAGTCATTAAAAAGAAAAGATAATAAAATAAACATTAAAAGAAAAAATACATGGATAAAAGTTACAGTGCAGTTTAAGATGTGAATAGTTCAATTAAAAGCAGCGGCAAAAAGAAAAGTCTTCAGCCTGGATTTAAAAGTAGTAAGAGTTGCAGCGGACCTGCAGGTTTCTGGGAGTTTGTTCCAGATATTTGGAGCATAATAACTGAATGCTGCTTTACCATGTTTAGTTCTGACTCTGGGGACAGAAAGTTGACCAGTCCCTGAAGACCTGAGAGTTCTGGATGGTTCATCATTTAGCAGTAGGTCAGAAATGTGTTTTGGGCCTAAACCATTCAAAGCTTTATAAACCAGCAACAATATTTTGAAATCTATTCTTTGACACACAGGAAGCCAGTGTAAAGACTTCAGAACAGGAGTGATGTGATCCACTTTCTTAGTGTTAGTGAGGACTCGAGCAGCGGCGTTCTGAATTAGCTGCAGCTTTCTAATAGATGTGTTAGTGAGACCTGTAAAGACACCATTACAGTAGTCGAGTCTACTGAAGATAAAAGCATGGACAAGTTTTTCCAAATCCTGCTGTGACATTAGTCTTTTAATCCTAGATATGTTCTTTAGGTGATAGTAGGCTGATTTAGTAACTGTTTTAATGTGACTGTTGAAACTCAGGTCAGAGTCCATGACTACACCTAGATTTCTGGCTTTATCTGTTGTTTTGAACATTGCAGACTGAAGCTCAGCGCTAACTTTTATACGTTCTGCCTTGGCTCCAAAACCATTACCTCAGTTTGATCTTTGTTTAATTGGAGAAAGTTCTGACACATCCAGTCATTGATTTGTTCAATGCACTTACTCAGTGTTTGAATTGGAGCATAATCTCCTGGTGAAATTGTTACGTAAATTTGTGTGTCATCCGCATAGCTATGGTAACTTATTTTGTTGTTCTTCATTATCTGAGCCAGTGGTAGCATGTAGATGTTAAAGAGAAGAGGCCCCAAGATGGAGCCTTGAGGTACCCCACATGTCATATTTGTCAACTCAGATGTGTATTTACCTATAGAAACAAAGTTTTTTTCTGTCCTTTAAGTAGGACTCAAACCAATTTAGAACTGTTTCCGAAAGTCCCACCCAGTTTTCTAGTCGGTCTAGTAATATGTTGTGGTCAACAGTGTCAAACGCAGCGCTGAGATCTAATAATACTAACACTGAAGTTCTGCCACTGTCTGTGTTTAAGTGGATGTCATTGAAGACCTTTACAAGAGCAGTCTCAGTGCTGTGGTTTGGACGAAAGCCTGACTGGAACACATCCAAACAGTTATTTAAATGCAAGAAGTTACTCAACTGTTGAAAAACTACTTTTTCAATGATTTTACCTAGAAATGGCAGGTTTGATATTGGCCTGTAATTGTTCATTACTGAGGCATCTAGATTATTCTTTTTTAAGAGCGGTTTAATGACTGCAGTTTTCAGGGCCTGTGGAAAAATACCTGAGTGAAGAGACTTGTTTACTATATGAAGTAGATCTGAGGCCATGCAAGGAAAAACATCTTTGAAAAAAATCCTGTTGGAATAATATCAAGGCAGCAGGATTTCAGAAGTTGAATAATGTCCTCTAAGTTTTTACCATTAATCTGATGGAATTGTGTCATGGTGTTTGAATTGATATTAGGTGGACATAGGGACAACACATTTGCTGTACCTGATGCAGAGGCACTGACTGCTTGTCTAATTTTCTGAATTTTGTCAGTGAAGAAGGCAAAATTATTGCACGCCCTGGTGGATAGAAATTCAGAGGCTACTGACACTGGGGGGTTAGTTAGTCTGTCGACGGTAGCAAACAAGGCACGTGCGTTGTTTTTGTTTTTGGTAATGATGTCAGAGAAGAAAGACTGTCGTGCGTTTTTCAATTCCAAATGATAAAGGCCAAGTCTCTCTTTATAGATTTCAAAGTGAACCTGGAGATTTGTTTTTCGCCACCTACGTTCAGCTTTTCGACACTCTCTTTTTTCTGTTCTCACGGTCATGGCCTTTCTCCATGGAGATCTTTTCTTGCCAGTCACTTCCTTTACCTTAGTTGGAGCAATGGTATCTATAACATTTTTAATTTTTGAATTAAAATGATCTACTAGCTCATTTACTGAGATGTTAGCAGGGGAGAGTGTGGATGAAAAATTATGAGTAAACATTTCCCTAGTATTTTCTGTTAAATATCGCTTTGTGGTTACCTCTTTCTGAACATTTTTGTGAACAGAAATAGAGCTCTCAAAGAAAACACAGGAATGATCAGAGAGTGCAACATCAGTCACCACAACCTTTGAGATATTCAGACCCTTTGAGATAATTAAGTCCAGAGTGTGCCCCTTATTGTGCGTGGGCTCCGCCACATGCTGAGTCAGTCCATAGTTATCAAGAACACAAAACAGTTATTTAGCCCCTCTGTCCTGGGGGTTGTCAACATGGATGTTAAAATCACCAACAATGACTAAACGGTCAAAGTCAATACACACTATAGACAGCAGTTCAGTAAAGTCATCAGAAAAGCTTGCACAGTATTTGGGTGGTCTATAGATATTTAGGAACAGAGCTCGAGAGGAGCATTTCAGCTGAAGGGCCACATATTCAAAAGAAGCAAAGTCCCCATAAGATGTCTTCCTGCATTGAAGGGAATCATTGAACAAAATAGCAACTCCACCCCCTTTCTTATGCATTCTTTCCTGACTCATAAAACTAAAGTTGGGAGGGGTTGATTCGATAAGAACAGCTGCACTGTTATTTTGTTCAATCCAAGTTTCCGTTAAAAACATAAAATCCAGATTGTGCTCAGTGATAAAATCATTGATTAAAAATGTTATTCCTGCCAAAGACCTGACATTTAATAAAGCTAGTTTAAGTTTGTTGAATACACTATCAGTAAAAACATTTGTGACAAGCTGTGGCTGACATGGAATCACTGCTAAATTTGATAACCTCACACAAATGTTTGAGCACTTCTTGTTTCTAAGCTGATTTACCGCTCTTAATCTATTACCTATCAACACAGATATCGGGAAAGCTACTGGCAGGCAGGGCCCCGGCATGTGATGGAAAGAGTTGCGAGTGCCAAACGCCCTTGAGCCTGGACCCAGCACATATCAGTAAGAGTTTGTTGTGTTTTGTACACACACATCCTTATCAGGCTTCGGAGACTGCAGATGCTTTCTTGAAGGGAGGGGAGGTGGTTGACGTAGGCACGGTGATGAAGACGGGGGAGATGGTGCGCGTCTCTGCTTCGGTGATTTTGGTGGGCGTTGTGGAAGGGCGGGGGTAGAGGACATGCTGCCAGGGGGGGGAGGTGGTTGACGTAGGCTTGTCTTCGGTGATTTTGGTGGGCGTCGTTGAGGGGCGGGGGTAAAGGACATGCTGCCAACCCTGCGTATCGCCTTCATGCGGTCATCGAACTCCAGGGGGGAGGGCGAGGGTGAAAGGGTGAGTGGAGAGTAGAGAGAGCTGGGGGATGAATGAAGAGTATCCTCAAAGGCGTTGACAGGGGGGGTGACGGGCAGTGGAGACTCCTCCATTTGTGTCATAGGTTTCCCATAATCAGAACATTCCTCAGGCGGGTGCAGTGATACTTCTTCAGGGTTTTCTGCGCAATGTGTTGTGTCTTTCTCCTGTTTTGATTCCTCTTGCCGCTTGTCCTTGGCAGAGGGAACAGATTGATGACGCAGGCAGTTGAATATGTTAGAGATAAACAATTTCACTCCTGACTTGTTCAGGCAAACTCCATCTGCCTTAAAAAGATGTCTGCGATCCCAGAAAAAGTTAAAATTGTCAATAAAATGGACAGAATGGTCAGTACAGGCAGCTGAAAGCCACGTGTTCAATGCAAACAGTCTGCTGAATCTCTCCACTCCTCTTCTGACTGGCGGTAGAGGGCCACTGATGAACACCTCCGCATTTAGAGAGCTGACAGTTTCCAACAGACATTTAAAGTCTTCTTTCAGCGCTTCTGACTGTTGTTTCTCAACATCATTTGTTCCAATATGTAGTACCACATTCTTCACAGTCGGATGTTCAGCCCCAATATGCAGGATCTTCTCAGCCAAGTCGGAGACCATATCCTTGGGAAAACAGAGTACTTTGGTGTTGTTCTTACTACACAGACCTTTTACATCTCTTACAGCAGAGTCACCCACAATCAGAGTTTCAGGCCCAGTCGTTAGCTTTCCCTCTAGCCTTTTACTTTTGGAGTAGCTATTGGTCCTTACCCTGCTGTGTGAAGAGGACAGGTTATCCAGGTCATCAGAAAGAGATCTCCGGTTCTCGGTCAGCGGAGCGTATCTGTTCTGGATTGGCACACTTGGTGGTTTAGGAGGATTGTTTGTAGTTCTCCCTTTAGCAGCTGTCCACGGCTGTTTCCTAGTATGAATAGGGGTTGAAGAGGCACTCTTCCTGGGTGATAACAATGCAGGCCAGCCGGTCGCATCACAGATTTCAGAGCGCTGGACTCTGCCTGTTATTCGTCCTCCCAAATCCCATGGAAATGATTTACTCTTAGGCTTTGCACCCAGAGAGTTCCAGGGAGGACTACCACTTGTAGATTTATTACCCAGTACACAGCCCTCCTGTTCCTTGGAAACCTTGTAGCTGCTAACTAGCTGTGAGTTAGCATACCCTTTTCCATTATCTTGCAACACTGGTAAAGTGGTGTTATTCCCACAACATAGTCCATTCACTTCCACGTTAACTTCCAACCGTTGCATTTTCATTTCCAACACAGCCATCTTCTGTAAAAGTTTGTGGAAGTCATCTGTAGAGAAGGGAGGCATTTTGCTACCAACTAGCTTAAGCTAAATAGCATGCAATAGCCTACCAGGCTTTAGCTGTTGCGAGGCCACGCTACTGTAAGACTGAGGTCGTCGTAAAAATGTTGAAATATGGCTGAAACCCTCCGTCTATTTACGAAGAATAACTGTCCCAGTGATAAGTTAATGTCCAGGAGCCGCTGCTCGAAGTTTTCAGAGAATAAGAATAGGAAAATCAGCATAAAAAGTAAGCAGAGGCAAGAGCAAGCGGAAAAGCGTCTGCACTGTAAGAAAGATAAAGCCAATCAAATGATATTAAACAAACATATAAAGCATATTTGTCCACTCATATGTTGATAAGAGTATTAAAAACTTGAAAAATATCCCTCTAAGGTACATTTAGAACAGATAGAAAATGTGCGATTAATTTGCGGTTAACTATGGACATCATGCGCCGAAACTCGGTTCTCATCTGGAACCCTAGTCTTATGTAATATTCAATGCTTTGTTTTGTCTTTTCATTAGCTGTAAGCTGCAATCATCAAGATTAAAACGCTGGAAATAATCACTTTGTGTGTGATGAATCTATGTAATGTATAAGTTTAAACTTTATAAATTGAATTACTGATATAAACTCACTTTTCCATGATATTCAATTTATTGAGATGCACCTGTATGAGTCCAAGTACAGGTTTAGCAAGGCGGTGAGAGATGCTAAACGACTACTCTGAGAAACTCCAACACCAGTTCTCAGCTAACGACTCTGCAGACAGGTCACAAACTGTAAGGCTAAGGCCTCACACTCCGTGAACGGCCGACGCCTTGCTAAGCGGCAGTGAAACTACGTTTTAGACCAGCTACCGTACTAACTCACCTGTTGTCCTGAAACTCTCCAGGGCATCTGGAAAAAAGGTGTAATTGACAGACAATCGAGCCAACAGAAATACACAGTGGGCGGAACTTCGTGGTTAGATTTTAAATTCTAATACTCTAGAGTTTCTCTGAATATGTGTTTCCTGTTTCCTGCAGACGTCCAGCAGCTGGTGGTGGTTAAAGAAGAGGTTCCCCCTGAGCAGCAGGAGTGGAGCTCCACTCTGGACCAGGAGGACCCAGAGCCCCCCCCACACATTAAAGAGGAACAGGAGGAACTCTGGAGCAGTCAGGAGGGAGAGCAGCTTCAAGGGCTGGAGGAGGCTGATATCACCAAGTCCACATTCACTCCTGTCCCTGTGAAGAGTGAAGATGATGAAGAGAAACCTCAGTCCTCTCAGCTTCATCAAAGACAAACTGAACACCTGGAAACAGAAGCTGATGGAGAGGACTGTGGAGGACCAGAACCAGCCAGGAACTCAGATCCAGAGAGACATTTACAACCAGAGACTGAGGACAACCCTGGAGACTCTTCTAAAGACACTGAAGACAGTGATGATTGGAAGGAGACCAGAGAACCAGGATCAAACTCTCAGAGAAATAAACAAGACCATGTCAGTGATTCAAGACGTAGTGCAGGAGAGAAACCATTCAGCTGCTCAGTCTGTAAGAAATCTTTTACACAGAGAGGACATTTCCAACGACACCTGAGAATCCACACAGGAGAGAAACCATTCAGCTGCTCAGTCTGTGAGAAATCTTTTACAGATACAGGAGATTTAAAGAGACACATGAGAATCCACACAGGAGAGAAACCATTCAGCTGCAGTGTTTGTGATAAAAGATTCACCCGGAGTCGTTCGGTCAAAAGCCATAAGTGTGTTGGTCGTCAGTCCTCACAGCTTCATCAAACTCAAACTGAGGAGAACAGAGAGGCAGAGCCTCCAGCCAGCAGCTCAGCTGAACACATGGAAACAGAAGCTGATGGAGAGGACTGTGGAGGACCAGAACCAGCCAGGAACTCAGATCCAGAGACATTTACAACCAGAGGCTGAGGACAACCCTGGAGACTCTTCTGAACCTGACATTTTCCAAGTCAAATCTGCATGTGCAACAAAAAAAGAGGGCAATTAATTAGTCCTACGACAATTCAGATGAGGAAAATCTGTCTGACTGTATAAACTCTGTGTGACAATGTTCATACATGACTTCATATAAACACCATCTTTATCAACAGAAGTTTTGAATATGTTTAACGTTTTTGTCATACTACTTTTCTGATTTATACTATAACCACTGACTGATTCATCTGCAGAGTAGTTTCTCTAATAATCTGTTTGGTTAATGAAATGTTGTGACTTGAAACTTCCATTGGGATGTGTTTGATAGTTCCTGTTGAGTTATCAGTCTGTTCTGGTCTAAAAGAAGAACCAATGACTTATTGATATAGAGAATATGTACGATGTTTCCAGTTTGATTCTGTTCTGTTTATATCATCAAACCAAACTAAAAAAAAAAAGCCTTTGAAACAGACTCACATTCCTGCATATTGTTTGTGTTTACAGATTACAATCAGCTCATTTAGAGTTCAATCAATGTTTATTTATATAGCCCAATATCACAAAGGTTACATTTGTCTCAGTGGACTTCACAGTTTGTACAGAATATCAGTATGACAATACGACCCCCTCTGCCCTTAGACCCTCTGTCCTTAGACCCTCTGTCCTTAGACCCTCTGTCCTTAGACCCTCACATCGTACAAGGAAACACTTCCAGAGAAACCCCACAGTTTAAAGGAACATGGGAGAAACCTCAGGGAGAGCAACAGAGGAGGGATCCCTCTCCCAGGACGGACAGACGTGCAATAGATGCCGGCTGTCAATCGAAAAGATAATACATTTACAACATAGGTAGACCACATGTTTGGAAATGCATGTGTCTATAATAAGAAGATGAATCCACGAGGATGTCAACAATCCTGTGGGAGCCATCAGGGAAGTAGTATGATGAGAGTCAGGCAGGACCACAGAGACAGGTTCAGCCACGACTCGAAGTCCAGGACTCAGATCAGGACTCAGATCAGGACTCAGGATCCCAGCGTAGATAGACACCAAAAAGAGATTTGGGGAAGCTGGGTTATTGGGAACATGAGAGTACACAGGTACAGACAGAGAGAAGGAAGAAGTAAGGTGTCCCCCGACAGTCTAAGCCTATAGCAGCTAAACTAGGGGCTGAATCTAATCAGCCCTAACTATAAGCTTTATCAAAAAGGAAGGTCTTAAGCGCACTCTTAAAAACAGATAGGCTGTCTGCCGCCCGAACACAAACTGGAAGCTGATTCCACAAAAGTGGAGCTTGATAAGAAAAGGCTCTGGCTCCCATTGTACTTTTAGAGACTCTAGGAACGACCAACAACCCTGCATTCTAGGAACGCAATGCCCTAGTAGGACAGTAGGGTACAATGAGTTCTTTAAGGTAAGATGGCGCCTGCCCATTAAGGGCTTTGTAGGCGAGAAGAAGAATTGTAAATGCTATCCTGTGTTCTCTAGGGAGCCAGTGTAAGGCAGCCAGAACAGGAGTAATGTGGTCCCTTTTCCTAACTCTGGTTAGTACACGAGCTGCAGCATTTTGAATCAGCTGAAGAGACTTCACTGACTTCTTGGTACACCCTGATAATAAAGAGTTACAATCATCCAGCCTTGAAGTAACAAATGCATGGACTAGTTTCTCTGCATCGTTTTGAGGCAAGATATGCCTGATCTTTGCAATGTTACGTAGATGGAAGTAGGCGGTCCTTGAAATAGATTTTATGTGGGCGTTAAAGGATACATCCTGATCAAATATAACACCAAGGTTCCTTACAGTCTCACTGGAGGCCAAATTAATGCCATCCATAGTTAGTATATCTTTAGATAATTTGTATCGTAGATTCTTTGGGCCGAGTACAATATCTTCAGTTTTGGCCGTGTTTAACATCAACAAGTTTAAGGTCATCCACGTTTTTAAGTCCTTGAGGCAGTCTTGAATTTTATTTAGATGATTAATTTCATCAGGCTTGATGGATAAATATAGTTGAGTATCATCCGCATAACAATGAAAATGTACAGAGTGACTCCTTATAATATTGCCTAACTTAAATTATAAGTAATTTATAATGTGAACAAAATAAAATAGTTCAGAGTTAAGATGGAATTTTAGGATTATTCCTGCTTTTTGAAACTGTAGTACGGGCTCATGTGTTTCATTGTTGGTGTTCTGTTAAATGCAAATTGAAGTCCTTTTCACCTCCGTTGAATCAGGCCTCCACGGTCTGTGGTGCTCTCATGTGGTCGGGGAGAGCGCTCCACAGACTGGGGGCAGCCGAGCAGAAGGCCCGGTCTCCCATGGTACGGAGCTTAGTCCTGGGGGGTCTGAGGAGGTAGGAGTTGCTGGAGTGGGTGGTCCGCAAGGAGGTATGGGTGGTGAGGAGTTCCTTGAGGTAGGGAGGGGCAGTTCCATGGACACATTGGTGGGTGAGGACGGAGACCTTGAATTCGATCCTTAGTTCTACGGGTAGCCAGTGTAGTGCTTTGAGGATGGGGGTGATGTGGTCGTATTTGCGCACCCTCATCAGAATCCTAGCAGCGCTGTTCTGTATGTTCTGGAGCTTCTGGATGCTTTTGTTAGGGATCCCGATGAGGAGTGCATTGCAGTAGTCCAGCCTGGAGGAGACAAAGGCGTGGACCAGCTTTTCGGCGTCGGACAGAGTGAGTGTGGGGCGGAGTTTGGCGATGTTCCTGAGGTGATAGAAGGAGTTCTTGCACAGCTGTTTAATGTGGGCCTCAAAGGTCAGATGGGCGTCCATTTTAACACCCAGGTTGGTGACTATTGAGGAGAGGGTAATGTCCTGGCCGGAGAAGGTGATGGTGGTGATGGTGGATGACTGAACCTGGTGTGGGGTGCCAACTATAATGGCTTCGGTCTTGGAGCTGTTGAGTTTCAGGAGGTTTTGCTTCATCCACGCCTGTATCTCCTCCAGGCAGGCAGTGAGTGTGGGTGAAGGCAGGGCTGCAGAGGAGGTAGGGTTGATCCTGAGGTACAGTTGGGTGTCATCAGCGTAACAGTGGAATGATACTCCATGTCGGCTGATGATAGAGCCAAGGGGGAGCATGCAGAGTGTGAAGAGGGTGGGGCCGAGAACTGATCCTTGAGGGACACCACAGGTGACGTTGTGGGTACCCGACTCTGCCTCGCCCAAGGAGAAGTACTCTGTTCTCCCGGTGAGGTAAGATCTGAACCAGTCAAGGGGAGAGTCAGAGAGTCCGATGGTGGAGTGCAGACGATGGAGGAGGATGCCGTGATCGACGGTGTCGAAAGCTGCAGTGAGATCGAGGAGGATGAGGAGAGAGGGAGAGCCAGCATCAGCCGTCATCAGCAGGTCGTTGGTGACCCTGACCAGGGCAGTTTCTGTGCTGTGGCCTGAGCGGAAACCAGACTGGAACTTCTCAAATAGGTTGTTGGAGTTTAGGTGGTCCTGGAGCTGAGCAGCAACTAGTTTTTCCAGCACCTTCGATAGAAAAGGAAGGTGGAGGGAGAGTCCTCTCCTGTCAGACTGAGAGGCTGATAACTACAGCTCAGTGAGGTAAAGGACTCTCTGAGAGGTAGAGGGAGAGTGCTCTCCTGTCAGACTGAGAGGCTGATAACTACAGCTCAGTGAGGTGAAGGACTCTCTGAGAGGTGGAGGGAGAGTCCTCTCCTGTCAGACTGAGAGGCTCTGATAACTACAGCTCAGTGAGGTAAAGGACTCTCTGAGAGGTGGAGGAGAGTCCTCTCCTGTCAGACTGAGAGGCTCTGATAACTACAGCTCAGTGAGGTAAAGGACTCTCTGAGGGTTTACATAGTCTAAGTAGTGGGTCTCAAACGGTTTGGTAATCATTTATGTAAACAAGTATTTCCAAGGCACACCTTTATATGATCATTATAGTTGTAAAAAATAAGAGAATAACAGGTATGAAATAATTCCAACTCTTACTATAGGACAGTAACACAAAAATACAGTTTAAAAGGAGAGTGATTTGTAAAATATGCATTAAGAAAAAGTTAATCTGTTTACAGTTCTGTTTCATATGGGTGTTGAGAGATGTTTCCATAGATCTCTTATTGTTGCTCTCAAAGTGCACCAGATTGATGCTTTTAACTTCAACATTTGAAAAAAAAAAACCCTAGAGGAGGTGAGTTCCACCGGGTTAGGGTTATACTTAATATTAAAATCAATGCCATACTGGGAACAAATCCTCAGAAGCTGTTGTAAGCCTGCACTGTTGTCACAATCTGATGAAAGACCCAAATGCAGCACTCGAGAAACCAAGGAGTATTGGTAATATACTTTATTGGTAATAATACCAGAGCAGAGGGATACCAGCAGAACAGGAACAGCCGGATGATGTGCTGGCAAACGAACCAGAGGACAGCAGGCAGAAGGTGAGTCAGGGCCGGGCAGAGGGTCAGGGAGCAGGCGAGGCTGGCAACGTAGGTACAGGCAGAGTCAGACAGCAGACAAGGCAGGATCAGGGAACAGGCAGAGCAGGCAGGTCAGGGACAGGCAGGGTCGGAACCGGGTAGGCAATCTGGTAACAAATGCGTGAAAGACTAGCATGAAGGCAAAGTACGATCTGGCAACGGGTGTGTGTCTGGTGAGGGTTTAAATACTGGCAGTATGACTAATGGGTGCAGTAGAGAAAGAGAGTGAGCAAAAACGTATGTGTGGTTAACAGGTGAGACAGGTGAATGGAAAACTACTGGTGAATGATGGAGCAGACTGTGACAGAACCCCCCCCTTAATGGACGGCTCCTGGCGTCCCTAAACGCTAATCTACAGAGGAGGGTGGGAGGTGGGGTTAGTACTCATCTGAAAAAGTTATTTCGGCCTCCTTCTCCTGCCCCCTGTGGGAATCGGCGTCCTCATCAGAAGCAGGTCCCTCGCTGTCCTCCTCGGAAGAGCTGACAGTATGTGGAGAGACTCTCCCCGTGTCTCTGCCCGTCGTTGTGTTGGTCTTAGAAGGTTGCTCGGGGTTGCGCTGATGGAACTCTCTGATGAGCCGGGGGATCAGCACATGACGGGCTGGAACCCAAGACCTCTTCTCAGGGCCGTAACCCTCCCAGTCTACCAGGTACTGGACTCCTCTCCATCTGCGACGGGAACGAAGCAGTCGATTGAAAGTGTACGTAGGTCCGCCGTCAATCATCCGGGGGGGTGGTAGAGGAGGGACCGCAGGAACCAGTGCACTCTCTCGGACAGGTTTGATCCTGGAAACGTGAAAGGTGGGATGGACCCGCAGAGTCCGAGGCGGTCTTAGCCTTACTGCTGCGGGATTGATTATCCTTATAATCTCAAACGGTCCAATGAACCTCGGTGCAAGCTTTTTCGACTCCACCCGTAAAGGAATATCCTGGATGGACAGCCATACCTTTTGGCCCACCTGGTAGATGGGTGCCTTGGAACGTCAGCGGTTGGCAGAGGAGGCGTACCGGTTGGCCGAACGAACAAGTGTTATCCGGGCTTGATTCCAGGTCTGGCGACAGTGACGGATGAAAGCCTGGACGGACGGACAGGTAACCTCCCTCTCCAGGGCCGGAAACAGAGGGGGTTGGAACCCGTAGGCACACTGAAATGGGGACACCCTGGTGGCCAAACTGATCAGCGTCTTGTGGGCGTACTCGACCCAGAGCAGTTGTTTAGCCCAGGCCGCTGGGTGCTTGGAGACTATACAGCGTAAAGCCGTCTCCATCTCCTGGTTCTTCCTTTCGTCTGACCGTTGGATTGAGGATGGAAACCGGATGACAGACTGACCGTGGCCCCAATGACGAATAATCCCAGCCACCAGAGAGTTATTGATATAAGTCTCCATGGAAACTCTTTCCGGAGCAGACAGGGAGTACAATCGATCCCTGGGAGGGCTGGTGCCGGGATGCAGGTCGATGGCACAGTCGTAAGGCCGGTGTGGTGGTAGGGAAGTAGCCCTCGTCTTGCTGAATACTTCCATGAAGTCCAGATATTCCGGTGGGACCCCTGTAACATCCGGAACTCGGCTGGGGTTCACCGAACGCTGAGGCGCGGCAGCCTGTTTCAGACAGATCTGATGACAAGAGGGGCTCCACCCCAAAATGGCTCCCGTCTCCCAGTCAATGTTAGGGTTGTGGCGGCGGAGCCATGGGTAACCCAGGATAAGCGGGATATGTGGAGACCGGAGAACATGAAACGGAATAGTTTCCGGAGAGGAGCATGTGAACGGGTACAGTCTGATGAGTCACTGTCCCAAGCAGGTGACCGTCTAAGGCGCTGGCTGGAACTGGGCGAGATAAGGGAGCCCGGTCTATTCCCAATTGCAGCATAAGCTCTTTGTCCATAATACTTGCGTCCGAACCAGAGTCAATAAAGACTGCAAGGGCCTGAGAGCTATCCGGTAATAGCAACCTGGCGTGGCTCAATGGTCTCTGAGCGGGAACAAATCCAGGGGTTTGGCTCACCAGTATGTTCCCCATTACTGCTTAGCCTTGCCTTTTACTGGGCAGCGAGAAACAAAATGGCCGGCCGCAGTAGAGACATAGGTTACCTCGTCTGCGATGTTCACGTTCCTCCAAGGTGAGGCTGGTGCGACCCACCTGCATGGGCTCATCACCCCCTGGTTGCGGCTCTGGAGTGAGGGGAGGAGTCCCAGTCAAACCCGGATGTCGGGGCGCCCAGGCATGTTGAACTCCCTCCGACCGTCGCTCCCGTCTCCGTGTCTGGATGCGCCGATCCATGCGGGAAGTCAGCTCAATCAGCCCATCCAGTGAGTTGGGCAGATCAAAAGACACCAGCTCGTCTTTAATGTAAGCCGCCAAGCCACGCAGATAGGGGTCACACTGGGCTGCAGAATTCCAGTTGCTGAGGCGGCCCCTGGTGCGAAACCCAATCGCATAATCCACCACAGATCCATTACCCTGGCTCAGGCTCAGTAGTCCTCCTGCAGCGTCTGGACCCAAAGACACGGGTCCAAACACCTTGCGCAGCTCCGCGGAAAAGAAGGGGAAAGAAGAGCAGGCGGGTGTCTGCTGCTCCCATTCAGCTGTGCCCCACAGTCGGGCTTTCCCAGTCAGATGATTGATCGTGAACGCCATACGAGCTGCCTCAGAAGCTAAAGTGTGTGGCTGCATTGTGTTTGTTACTTTCGTTGCAGTTGTATGTCTTAAGTGTAATTTGGCATGCTTTTATTTTGAAGGCGAGTTCACGCTGTTGACAGGAAGTTGTTGTTGATTATATAACAATCATATTTTTTACTATTTTTATTTCAGAACCAATTATTTTTTAATTGAATGTTTTTATTTACTGGTCTTTTTTTGGTCTTACAATTGAGTCACATTTTAATGTTGAATTATTCTTATTTATATTTGTCTATTAATTAAACAATTGTTCATATTTTTCAGTTTTTATTGTTTTTATTTATTTTAAAACCAATTATTTTGAAATGTATGTTTATTTATGTTTCATATTATTAATTCTTTATCTTGAATTTTTGTATCATTTCATTTTAAAACCAATGATCTTTCCAAACCAATATGATTCACTGTGAATGTGAGTGTGTGGAGTAACCTGCTAATACATGTCCTTGTGTTAAACTCATCTCTGCTTATTGGACCTCCATTGTTGTTCATTTTGCAGACTGAAGAACGTGAAGTCCCGTGAGACCTGGTGAAGAAATGAAGCGTCCTCTGTGAGGACCTCCGGCCTCATTTTACACAACATCTTATGTTTGAATCAATAAAAATGTTTGTGATGAAGTGGTTTGTGTTATTGTTCAAAGCTCACAGCTCTCAGATGTCTACGGGTCAAAGTGAGTTCAAACATCTCCTGTCTTTGGTCTGCAGTTTGAACTGAAGAAAGCACCAACATCTAGTCATCATAGTTTCATGTGGACACGGGAACAAAGAGAGGCCCATGATGCATTCAATGATCAAATGCTTTATTTAAAGAAAAAACATTGCAAATAATTCTGAATAAAGTCTCAGTGGTTGAAAATAAAAACTTACTGGGACTTACCCAAAGAGTTTAAACCTAACAATCATTACTGTCTTCAGTGTCTTCAGAAGAGTCTCCAGGGTTGTCCTCAGTCTCTGGTTGTAAATGTCTCTCTGGATCTGAGTTCCTGGCTGGTTCTGGTCCTCCACAGTCCTCTCCATCAGCTTCTGTTTCCAGGTGTTCAGTTTGTCTTTGATGAAGCTGAGAGGACTGAGGTTTCTCTTCATCATCTTCACTCTTCACAGGGACAGGAGTGAATGTGGACTTGGTGATATCAGCCTCCTCCAGCCCTTGAAGCTGCTCTCCCTCCTGACTGCTCCAGAGTTCCTCCTGTTCCTCTTTAATGTGTGGGGGGGGCTCTGGGTCCTCCTGGTCCAGACTGGAGCTCCACTCCTGCTGCTCAGGGGGAACCTCTTCTTTAACCACCACCAGCTGCTGGACGTCTGCAGGAAACAGGAAACACATATTCATCAGAATCAGAATCGGTTATATTTACCAAGTAGGTTTACACATACGAGGAATTTGCTTCAGTATATATGTGGTGCATACAAAGACACAGAAACAAACATCTTAGCAAAACAAAATAAAATACAAATAGGATTGTTATGACAGCTATTTAAAAAAAAATATTTTAAAACTACTATAACCAATTAACAATATTTACATGTGACAAATACTATACACTTTACTTAAAGTGGACCCATCATGCTATATTTAAATGATATATTGTAGGGCCATACCTATATAAGGTATATTTATACGTTTCTGTTTTCAAAATACCAAACAGATCATGCTTTTTAGCCATGCCTCATTTCGCTCTATGTGCTGTTTGCTGTCTACGGGTCTGATTCTGCTGACCACGCCCCCCTGCAGGAGAGGGGAGACGTGCTCTGATCAGCTGCTGGGCTGTCAGAAGAGGGGGAGAAAAAGAGATCTCCGTCCTCCGTGTTTTATTATATAGAGTTGTTATTCATTTGTTTTAAAGCTCAATAAATAACAAAGAAGACCTTTGACCGGCACTTTTCTAATTTTGTCGAGAAGATTTAAACTTTAACGGACATCTTGACCGGCGAAAGAAACTGAAACTGAAACTCTGCCGCACGGTCCCCTCGTTCCTTGGAAGAGGCGGAGAGGTGGGTGTTTGTCATCTGCTGGTGGACTAACTGGAGAGAATTACAGTGCTTGCCTCGACGGGGAGGGATTGCATTGAATTAAAGCAGCGGGAGCAAACGCTTGCCTCGGGGAGGGATTGCATTGAGCAACCCCTCCCCGTCGAGGCAAGCACTGCACTCTAATGCAAAACTGCATGCGCGAAGCCCCCACTTTTTCTTTTCACAAGGTTCAAGGTTCAAGGTTCTTTATTGTCAATCTGACATAGCTACAGAGTAATTATGCAGTTGAAAATCTTATGTCACAGGCTTCTCCAACAATGCAACATAATAACATAACATAATAACAATAAGAGCAAGAGCAATACAAAAATAATAATAGTTATAAAAATGAAATAAAGTTATGATGTGGAATAGTGCAGTACGAGTCTATATACAAGTTATTGGAATGATATATATATATTAGGTATTAGATACATACTACTGAGTAGCAGTTGAATGTTTGAAGTTGTTTCAACAGTTCAATTTTTTTAACAGTCTCACTGCCCGCGGGAAGAAACTGTCTCCGAATCTTCTTGTCCTTGCCAGGATGCTGCGGTAACGTCTGCCAGACGGCAACAGAAAGAACAGTTTGTGGCTGGGGTGATGGGGGTCTTTGATAATCCGTAGTGATTTCTTCCTGAGCCGCTGGGAGTAAAGGTCCTCCATGGATGGCAGCTCCGTCCTGGTGATGTGCTGTGCAGTTTTCACCACCCTCTGTAAAGCCTTACGATCGAGGTCGGTGCAGCTGCCGTACCAGGCCGTCATGCTGCCAGTGAGGATACTCTCTATCGTGCACCTGTAGAAGTTGCAGAGTATCCTGGAATCCATTTTGAACCTCCTCAGCCTGCGGAGGAAGAAGAGCCGCTGTCGAGCTTTCTTGGTGATGGTGGTGGTGTGAAGAGACCATGTCAGGTCCTCAGTGATGTGGACCCCAAGGAACCTGAAGCTTTTGACTCTCTCCACCGTAGTCCCATTGATGGCGATGGGGGCGTGTCCCTCTCCCTGCTGCTTCCTGTAGTCCACAATCAGCTCCTTTGTTTTGCTGATGTTGAGATGGAGGTTGTTCTCCTGGCACCAAGATGTCAGGTTTTCGACCTCCTCTCTGTACGCCGTCTCGTCATCGTCTGTGATCTGGCCGATGACGGTCGTGTCATCAGCAAACTTCACGATGGTGTTGGAGCTGTGTGTGGCCACGCAGTCGTGGGTGAACAGGGAGTAGAGGAGAGGGCTGAGCACGCAGCCTTGAGGGGCACCGGTGTTAAGAATCAGGGTGGAGGATGTGATGTTTCCCACCCGCACTGCCTGGGGTCTGCCCGTCAGGAAGTTCAGGATCCAGTCACAGAGGGCGCTGTTGAGCCCGAGGTCTCTGAGCTTGATGGCCAGCTTGGAGGGCACAATGGTGTTGAATGCTGAACTGTAGTCAATGAACAGCATTCTCACATATGTGTTCCTGTTCTTCGGGTCCAGGTGTGAGAGGGCAGTGTGGAGGGTGAGGGCTATGGCGTCGTCTGTGGACCTGTTTGCTCTGTAGGCAAACTGCAGGGGGTCCAGAGATTCAGGGAGGGAGGAGGTGATGAATAATTTGACTAACCGCTCAAAGCACTTCATTATGAATTATGAACAATGAGTGTGTGTGGGGGACTCCCCCTTCGATTCTATTGCTATATATATATATATATATATATATTAGGGCTGTCAAGTTAATAACGCGTTAACGCCACTATTTATTTTAACGCGATTAACGCATGTGTATTTTTTGTCCTCGGCCGCCCCGTAGTTTCAGAGCGCATCGAGTTTAAAATACAATCTACAAGCTGATGCTGACAGCCCCGCTCCTGCCGTCCGCTTGCGGCAGACCACACTTCCACGCTCACCGGCAGGCCCGGACTGGCCATCGGGAGGACCGGGAGGGTGTGTGTATGTGAGGCATGAGCGAGGCACACCTTACGTGTTGTTGTTGTTAGCATCTGGTGCTAGCTAGCTGCGCTAACGGATATAAGGAGCTGTTTCAATGAAAACAGAGGAGGGACATTTCGCCGACAACTGCGCCGAGCACTTGACTTCAGCACACTGCAGCGTCCAGGCAGCTCCCGTTCGAGCATATATGCCTTGAGCTGCGCGCACACACACACGCGCGCACACACACACACACACACACACACACACACACACACACACACACACACACACACACACACACACACACACACACACACACCACACACACACACACCACACACACACACACACACAATATATATGTGTATATATACATATATATATATACACACATATATATATACGTATATGTGTATATGTGTATATATATATATACACATATATATATACGTATATATATATGTATATATATGTATATACATATAAAAATATGCTTTATATGTTTGTTTATTATCATTTGAACAATGACAAATATTCTCATGAATATTTGTCATTGAGACAGTTTCTTCTCTCTCCCCTCACAGCAGTACACAGGGAGGGGGGCTCCTGACTTAAGGAGAAATACATTGAGGCCCAAAAAGGTGGTTATGTCATAGCCGAGAATAATATTTTGCAAGTCCTGCAGAGTAGGTGTCATGTCCTTTTTACACAAACATGGGAAGGTGTGTCTTATGCCAGAGCCATAGAATATGTCTGGTCATGTCCAGTTCTGTACATTAGAGCAGGGGTTCCCAACCCCCGGTCCGCGGACCGGTACCGGGCCGCAGAGGTGTTACTGCCGGGCCGCGAAATAGCTGTGAGTTTATCGTAATATTTGCAGAATTATAAATATATAAAAATATTTTATCATAATATTTTCGCACCTATGCCACCAGTCATATTATTTCATCCAGTAGCTAGTTAATCTTTCAACAGAAAACCGTTGAAAATGGCTTTTATGATGTTCCGAGGGATTCGGCGGCTCAGCCTTATAAGGTCTCCTCTCGTGCGCACGAGCATGATACCGGTGCGCCAAGTAGGAAGAGGAGCGCACAGGAGACAACCGTTTGATTGCAGACTGTTATGTTTATGTGGGGAAATGGTGGTGCATACATTATTTGAGATATATTTCAAACTCGGACTTCATTTTAAGGACATGTCGGCCAGGGGTGTAGAGCTATTTGTTTAAGCGGATTGGTAAAACAGGAGAGTAAACCAGTCTGCCTTGATCGATGAATTAATGTCCGGGACTCTCACGATCTGCTGCCCGCAGCTGCTTTATAGAAGGAAACCCTCCTTCACTTCTTAAAACGGCTGCAGCATCAGGAGGCAGCGGCACGTATACTCCGCTTCTGAGAAGTGCAGCACCAGTATGACTGTGTTTAACTTCATCAGAACAGCTTAAGAGTGACTGCAGGCTGCTACGTGTTAACCACACACATCTCTACACACACCTCAGTCTACACACACCTCTACAGACATCGAACTGCCCGATTACTCCATCTTTTATTAGTTTTATGAAGGAGATGTCCAGTCAGTCACCAAGGCGCATGATGTGTGTGTGTGTATGTGCTCTGCTCAGCTCAGCTCTGTGTGTTCGGTGTGTTTGTGTCTGTCCGACACCGGCATTTGTTTTCAAATGTTTATGAACAGTAATTTACACACATATGGCTAACTCCATATATGCGGCTGTTCCCAAAATAAATTAGTTTAATCTTAATCTCGATGTAGTGCTAATGCTGTCGGAGTGCACCGGAACGAACGACACTATCATAATATCATCTGAAAACAAATGCCAGTGTTCATAATGCGGCTTCTCCTCGTTTTCCCAGCATTCACTGGATTATCCGTAAATCATACAAACAAAACCAAAACGTTAATTTATCTGTTTTCCCGTTTTGGTTTAAAAACTGAATAACGTAGGTTTTTTGGTTTTCCGAAAAACCAAAAAATGACACCGGTTCTTTTTTAAACTTTGTTAATATGTTTTGGATGCATATTGTTCTAGTATTTGTTCAGGCTGTTACATACAATTAGCCTCTGTTGCTACCTGCTGGTGGTGAGTAAATATTAAAATCAGTTAAAATTGACAACCGGTCCGCGATTTTTTTTTTAATGTATCTTCCGGTCCTTGGCACAATAAAGGTTGGGAACCCCTGCATTAGAGGCCATGCCCAGTTTCCACAAATATGGGTATGGAAGAGGTGTTTTTAGGTTTTTCTATCCTGTTTTCGAGCATAAAGACACTGGCAGATGGGGAGGAATTTGCTTTTTGGAGAGAGGGAGAGAGAGGAGGGGGTTCCCCTGGTATGCTCTCTCTCGGTAACGCTCTCTCCCTGGAGAGCTGGGTTTTTGCTCTCGGTAAGGTTCTCTCAAACTTGGTAACTATTGCGTAAATCTCTGTGTATTGAATGCTGAGGGAATGGTTTAGATGAGAGTTGTGAACGGGATCTTTTATACCTACCATTCTTTAAATGTATTGGAATTCTTACCCCTACCATTCTTTAAATGTGTTGGAATTCTTTAATGGGTGAACTATGAATTAAGGTTTTAGATTAGAAAAGCACCCCAGCATGATATGTTTAGTATGATTATAATGTTGTAACGAGAGAAGGTAAAAACCCTGTATTAGTTTGGACCTATTTTTCTTTTTGTGCCAATCTTCAGTCAGATGTGACTGTGTACATTTTTAGTAAGAATAGCAGACAAAAGCTGTGGAAATACCATATGTGGAAATATGTGAACCAGAAGTTATCAAAGTTGAACCATCAAAAATGTTTTTAATAACATTTGGTCAAAAAGAGAGAGTGAATAAAGAGAGTGAATATATAGAGAGATAGTAAAAAGGGAACAGACCTGCTCTGTGGATCTGAAGCTGAGGCTGTAAAACAGCGTCCAGTAGTTTCCGGTGTCTCTCGTTCTCCTGTTTTGAACGAGACAGTTCCTCCTCGTACTCTGCTATCGTTCTTTCAAACAGAACAAAGATGTCTTCAGCAGCCGCAGTGAGTCGCTGCTTCACCAACGAGAGCAGCACAACACTCATGTTTACTAAATCACCACTTCCTGTTAAACACACCGTTTCTCCGTGTGCTTCAGTCTCTGTTAAACGCACCGTTTCTCCGTGTGCTTCAGTCTCTGTTAAACACACCGTTTCTCCGTGTGCTTCAGTCTCTGTTAAACGCACTGTTTCTCCGTGTGCTTCAGTCTGTTAAACACACCGTTTCTCCGTGTGCTTCAGTCTCTGTTAAACGCACCGTTTCTCCGTGCGCTTCAGTCTGTTAAACGCACCGTTTCTCCGTGTGCTTCAGTCTCTGTCAAACGCACCGTTTCTCCGTGCGCTTCAGTCTCTGTCAAACGCACCGTTTCTCCGTGCGCTTCAGTCTCTGTCAAACGCACCGTTTCTCCGTGCGCTTCAGTCTCTGTCAAACGCACCGTTTCTCCGTGCGCTTCAGTCTGTTAAACGCACCGTTTCTCCGTGTGCTTCAGTCTCTGTCAAACGCACCGTTTCTCCGTGTGCTTCAGTCTCTGTCAAACACACCGTTTCTCCGCGTGCTTCAGTCTCTGTTAAACACACCGTTTCTCCGTGTGCTTCAGTCTCTGTTAAACACACCGTTTCTCTCTGAAGCTTCCTGAGCTGCTGTTCAGCTGGACGGCAGGAAGCAGAGGTTTGGGAGGATGATGTCCCTGATGCTGTTTAGATTTCTCCAGCACCATGGGGGGTCCTGTGTGGATGGCAGCTCCTTCCTCAGCAGATCCAGTTCTCCAGAATTGTCCTAATCACAGAGAAACAAGAGAAAAAGAACAACATGTATTAATCTTATTAACAAATGATGATGATGTTTTAAAAATGTCTATATAGACATTTTTAAAACACTTCAGAGACATGTTTTGTATAGATCTATACAAAACATGTCTCTGAAGTAGGGCTGCTCGATTATGGCAAAAATCATAATCACGATTATTTTGGTCAATAATTGATATCAAGATTATTAAATACGATTATTCATTGACTTTGAAAACATCCATTTATTGAAATTTAAAACAAATAATAATTTGAACAGTATCTTTTTAACTGTTGATTACCCTGAACGTATAATTCAACTGAAAAACCAATACAAAAATAAATTAAATAAATGACACATTTAAATAAATAATATCAAAATAATAAATACCAATAAACAAGATCAACAAATATTTTGGAGCGCACTTCCACAAGCTACTAAACATATATAAATATGATAAATACAAATGAATTAGATCAAATATGTTGCAGTGTCACAACCAAGCAAAGCTAAATAATAGTTGTTTTCGATTATGTTGTTTTCGTAATTGTGGCAGGCCAAAATCGTAATTGCGATTAAAATACGATTAATTGCACAGCCCTACTCTGAAGTCCGGCGCAGACAGGACCCGGTGGAATACAGGGTCTACCGCGTTTAGGAACCGTTAAGCAGAACCAAAATTGTGTATTTTGTATGGGTACCCGGTACCCGGCATTTTCTTATCGGTTCTCATCTCATATGGACTCCTCACACTACCACCATCACCAAAACAGATTATTTATCTATTATAAAACTGATAAGTCAAATCAAGCAATCTGATTGGTTCTTAGCCGTGATATAATGAGAGTATATCATAGGTACCAGTGTTTCCCACATAATTTGATTCTATTTGTGGGGGTTCCCTGCTATAGCCTGCGACTTCCAAAATAACAGTGCCAGAGACTGGCGACCCCCCACCAGGTGGTGCTAGTGAATTGCCAACGTGGGGAGCCTCGCTGCGGGGACATTCTACAGATGACTAGTCCGCCCCTGAAAATTGTCTCTGCACACGTTATTATTAATAATAGTAATACAAATAACAGTGTTTCCCATACATCGACATACAAACCCCACAGATCCTCAACTCCGGTGTGTCTCACTCATTAAGGCGAGACACGGCAGGCAAAAACATCGTTTTTCAGGCACTGGTCAATTTTGAGATTTTGTGCTATTTTGATTCCATAACATGTTTTCTTTCAGGCTTTTGGAAGGAAAACGTACAAAATACACATTTAAGTGTTTATTTTACTAAAGTTAGTCTATTTGCGTCTGTAGGTTTCTCCTAAATTCACCAAAAGTAGCGTAAGTGTTATCCCTGAACGAATAAATGTAATTTGGGCGCCAGACAGAGGAATATTTACTATAGCCAGCTGTCAAAAAAACGATATGCTTAAACACGCAGAAACAGAGGGATAGCCCGCTGACCTAGCTACTGAAGTTTACAAAGGAAAAATTATAAATCAACCAATTCACTTTCAACATAAAATGTCTGTATTTTTAACCCCAAATAATAATCAGTACATTAAACAAACAACTCGTGTCACAGACCATTCATCTGGATAAATTAAATCCAATAGATACAAAAACACAAACAAATAAGACAAATTAACTCACAAAACATCAATTCATTATTTGAGCCTACGATTGTTTAAATCATGTGGATTGACTGCGAGTGAGTGTGGGGGAGGAATACGTCTTTCTTGTCCTTTGTCACTCAGTTTAAGAGTGTAGTTCAGGGGATAGGGATGTGTGAAAGTAAAGTTGTAAAGTTCTGTTTTTCCAGTCCAGAGTGTGGTGTGTGGGTGTAGAGTGCAAGAGGAGGGGAAAACATATTTTCCAGGTCCAGGAAACGCCCCTGCTCGTTAGCCATGCTACTGATGCTGGACAGGTTTTCAGTGGCTGCACAATAAACGGCAAAATACAAATGAATGTAAATAAATAGCCAAATAATGGATCAACGCTCTCTGTCTAATATGTTCGCTAGCTGTTAGTGTTGTTGCATAGCAACCACCTCGCACTATGTTTCGTGCAGAAGGCAACGGAGGGACTATTTTATTTTGAACATATTATTTACGAATAAAAAATATTTAAATTGGAGTGTATATATATATATATATATATATAGGGTTACATCCTTAGCTGGCTAATAAGCTATATAACAAGCTAAGCTAACAAGCACACAAACACCTGTTAACATGTATAATATTATCATTTTACTCAACGAAAAAAGCTGAGAGTAGACATCTTGGAAGTTCTGTTAGTACATTGAACCGCACAGCACGACATTTTAATTGTCTGGTATTTGTAACAACATTCCCTAAAAGGCACAATCACCACGAAAGGGTCAAGTACAGTAACTACAACTAGCTAACGTTGTAGCCTAGAAGAGTGGACAAGTTGCTGTTAGCTGACAGTGAGGCACGTACCTGTCCATCAAAGTGACCACGCCCTAATTTATGCAAAAACTTTAAGACCTAATATAAATAAAAGGGTTGCGTTATAAAACAATTCACTCAACAATTAATAATCATTAAGGTGGAATCTAACTATATCCCGAATAATTTGTATTGCATCCAGGGGCAGAAACATGTTTATTTCTGCTGTAAAGTTGGGCATTTTAACATGGGGGTATATGGAAATTCATCCTTTCTGCAGTCATCGCCTATCGGCCAATAGATGAACTGCAGTTTGTGGCACTTCCTTATTGGCCTCCCGGCTCTGCCCCAGAGTTTGCCGCTTGAATAAAATGTAATAAAATGTATATAAAATGAATAAATGATAATCGTATCTGTGTTGTTGATCTGTAATATTACGTGTTACGTTGATTTGTTTGTCCTTCTCGGTCCTTGCACTACGCATTTCAGTGGTTTTGTGTTAGAAAAGAAAGCAACCAATCAGATCTTGTTCTGGGTCTCTGTGTAGAATATCCTTCAACCAAGGTATTCTATATCCTTGATAGAATGCCCTGGCCGTTGCACTGAATGAGAGCGTACATTTGGATTGACAGTTTGATCAACCAATCATATATTGATTTGTAGCCAATGGGCGTATTCTTTCAGAGTTCCCCTCGGTTCCAGGGTATTCTAGAACAGGGGTTCCCAACCTTTATTGTGCCAAGGACCGGCAGATACATTAAAAAAAAATCGCGGACCGGTTGTCAATTTTAACTGATTTTAATATTTACTCACCACCAGCAGGTAGCAACAGAGGCTAATTGTATGTAACAGCCTGAACAAATACTAGAACAATATGCATCCAAAACATATTAACAAAGTTTAAAAAAGAACCGGTGTCATTTTTTGGTTTTTCGGAAAACCAAAAAACCGACGTTATTCAGTTTTTAAACCAAAACGGGAAAACAGATCAATTAACGTTTTGGTTTTGTTTGTATGATTTACGGATAATCCAGTGAATGCTGGGAAAACGAGGAGAAGCCGCATTATGAACACTGGCATTTGTTTTCAGAAGATATTATGATAGTGTCGTTCGTTCCGGTGCACTCCGACAGCATTAGCACTACATCGAGATTAAGATTAAACTAATTTATTTTGGGAACAGCCGCATATATGGAGTTAGCCATATGTGTGTAAATTACTGTTCATAAACATTTGAAAACAAATGCCGGTGTCGGACAGACACAAACACACCGAACACACAGAGCTGAGCTGAGCAGAGCACATACACACACACATCATGCGCCTTGGTGACTGACTGGACATCTCCTTCATAAAACTAATAAAAGGGGGAGTAATCGGGCAGTTCGATGTGTGTAGATGTGTGTGTGTATAGGTGTGTGTGGTTAACACGTAGCAGCCTGCAGTCACTCTTAAGCTGTTCTGATGAAGTTAAACACAGTCATACTGGTGCTGCACTTCTCAGAAGCGGAGTATACGTCCCGCTGCCTCCGGATGCTGCAGCCGTTTTAAGAAGTGAAGGAGGGTTTCCTTCTATAAAGCAGCAGATCGTGAGAGTCCCGGACATTAATTCATAGATCAAGGCAGACTGGTTTACTCTTCTGTTTTGCCAATCCGGTGCTTAAACAAATAGCTCTACACCCCTGGCCGACATGTCCTTAAAATGAAGTCCGAGTTTGAAATATATCTCAAATAATGTATGCACCACCATTTCCCCACATAAACATAACAGTCTGCAATCAAACGGTTGTCTCCTGTGCGCTCCTCTTCCTACTTGGCGCACCGGTAACAAGCTCGTGCGCACGAGAGGAGACCTTATAAGGCTGAGCCGCCGAATCCCTCATCATAAAAGCCATTTTCAACGGTTTTCTGGTGAAAGATTAACTAGCTACTGGATGAAATAATATGACTGGTGGCATAGGTGCGAAAATTAAACACTTTTTGAAAAAATATTATGATAAAATATTTTTATATATTTATAATTCTGCAAATATTACGATAAACTCACAGCTATTTCGCGGCCCGGCAGTAACACCTCTACGGCCCGGTACCGGTCCGCGGACCGGGGGTTGGGAACCCCTGCCTTAGACGGCCGCTTGTTGTTCACAGTCACCCATTGCACTGAGCCCATTCAGATTACTGTGAATAAGGACCATACCGAGAGCATGCAATTCCATATTTTTGAGTCGGCTCAGCACCCGATTATTTTGGGGTTTCCATGGCTAAAGATCCACAATCCTCACATTGACTGGCGTTCAGGGAAAATTAAGGAATGGGGAGAGGATTGTATGGGCAGGTGTAAACTTTCACAACCTGTTAATGCACCAACAGACTCTCGTAAAATCATTATAGATCACCCCGACTATCCTGATCTACAGAAGGTACCTTCCTGTTACCATGATTTAAAGGAAGCCTTTAACAAATCCAAAGCCATGTCGCTACCTCCTCACCGAGATTTTGACTGTCCCATTGATCTCTTACCGGGAGCCCCCATTCCCAAGGGGAAACTTTATTCGATTTCGAGACCTGAGAGAGCAGCAATGGACGAATACATTTCCTCTTCACTCAAATCAGGAATTATCCGTCCTTCATCTTCTCCAGCCGGAGCGGGATTTTTCTTTGTGGGAAAGAAAGACGGGTCTCTGAGACCTTGCATAGACTACAGTCCACTAAATGACATTACGGTGAAGAACCGCTATCCTCTGCCACTCATGACATCTGCCTTTGAACTACTTCAAACTGCCAAAATATTCACCAAGTTAGATTTAAGAAATGCATATCACTTGGTTAGAATAAGAAAAGGGGATGAGTGGAAGACAGGATTCAACACTCAGAGTGGTCACTATGAGTATCTAGTAATGCCCTTTGGACTATGCAATGCACCGGCTGTGTTTCAAGCTCTTGTGAATGAGGTTTTACGGGAATTTTTGAATATTTCAGTGTTTGTGTATCTGGATGATATTCTGATTTTCTCCCCAGACACTAAGTCTCATGTTAACCATGTCCGTCAGGTTTTGCAGAAACTGCTAGAGAATCAGTTATATGTCAAGGCAGAGAAGTGTGAGTTCCACACAAAAGAGGTATCCTTCTTAGGATACATAATCTCACCTAATCATATGCAAATGGATCCGGCTAAAATCAGTGCAGTATCCCAGTGGCCTACACCAGACTCCAGGAAGAAGGTCCAACAGTTTCTAGGGTTTGCTAACTTCTATAGGAAGTTTATTAGGAATTTCAGTTCTGTTGCTGCCCCTCTACATGTTCTGACTTCTCCTAAGGTTCCTTTCAAGTGGACTCCCCAGGCGGACTTCGCTTTCCAACGTCTCAGAGAGAGATTCACATCAGCCCCCATACTCACCATTCCAGATCCCCAGCGCCAGTTTATGGTCGAGGTTGATGCTTCCAATGAGGGAATTGGAGGAGTACTGTCTCAACGTTCTGCAGAAGACAACAAGATGCATCCATGTGCTTACCTGTCGCGGAAACTGACAACGGCAGAGCGGAATTACGACGTGGGGAACAAGGAACTGTTAGCTGTAAAAGCTGCCCTCGAGGAATGGAGACACTGGTTAGAGGGTGCAGAGCAGCCGTTTTTAGTCTGGACAGATCACAAGAATCTGGAATATATAAGAAAGGCTAAGCGTCTCAACTCCCGTCAGGCCAGGTGGACACTATTCTTTAGTAGGTTCAATTTCACCCTCTCTTTTCGTCCCGGGTCTCAGAATCAAAAACCCGATGCTTTGTCTCGTCTTTATGATCCGGAACCACTTGCGGTAGAGCCCAAGACCATCCTTCCACTTAACCGTGTGATCGGAGCCTTTTCCTGGCAAGTGGAGTCGGACGTAAAAAAGGCGAATGTCAAGAATCCAGCACCTAGCGAGTGTCCCAACAATCTGCTGTTTGTTCCTGAGGCTCTTCACTCCAAGGTCATCCACTGGGCTCACTCATCTGTGCTTTCGTGCCATCCGGGGGTAACAAGGACAATGTTCAGGATACAACAACGTTTCTGGTGGCCAGACATGAAGAAAGATGTGGCAGAGTACGTAGCGGCTTGTCCGGTGTGTGCGTGTAATAAGACCTCATCACAAGTCAAGATAGGCTTGCTCCAGCCCCTGCCGATTCCCCAACGTCCTTGGTCACACATTTCAATGGATTTTGTGACAGGATTTCCTTCATCCAGAGGCAAGACTACGGTCCTAACAGTGGTGGATCGATTTTCAAAGATGGCTCACTTCATCCCATTGACCAAGCTTCCCTCTGCCAAAGTCACCGCAGAGGTCATGATGAATCACATATTCAGGATCCATGGATTCCCTGATGACATTGTTTCCGACAGGGGTCCACAATTCATTTCCGTTTTCTGGAAGGAGTTTTGTCGACTCATAGGTGCCACCGTCAGCTTGTCATCAGGATATCATCCTCAGTCAAATGGACAGTCGGAGCGTCTGAACTAGAGACTACGCTACGTTGTCTCGTCTCCCGGAACCAGACTACCTGGAGTGACCACCTCACATGGGTCGAGTTTGCCCACAATACTCTTCCTACGGCAGCCACAGGTCTCTCTCCATTCCATTGTGTCAATGGTTTCCAGCCTCCATTTTTCCCTAACAACGAGGAAGAGGTGAGGGTTCCATCGGCTCATGCCATGATCAGACGTTGTCGACGAGTTTGGGCTGGTGCTCGCCAGGCTCTTCTCCGAAGTTCAGCTCGGATGAAGGCTGTTGCAGACGTCCATCGCAGGGTCGCTCCCTCCTACAGACCAGGCCAAAATGTTTGGCTTTCCACTAAGGACTTACCACTCCATGTCGCCTCAAAGAAACTGGCTCCGAGATTTGTGGGTCCTTTCCCGGTGTCCAGAGTCATCAACCCGGTGTCTGTACGCTTGCAACTCCCCAGAACTATGAGAGTACATCCGACGTTTCACGTCAGTAAAATCAAGCCGGTGTGCGAGAGCACACTTGTTCCCGCCTCCAAGCCCCCTCCACCGCCCGAGTTCTTTGAAGGGGGTGAGGTTTACAAGGTCTGTAAGCTACTGGAGGTCCGTAATAGGGGGAGGGGGAAGCAATTCCTGGTAGACTGGAAGGGTTACGGTCCTGAGGCTAGAAGCTGGGTAGCTGCGTCATTTATCGTAGACAAGACGCTTATCCACGATTTTTACAATCAGCCTGGGCCATCAGGAGTTGGCCCTAGAGGGGGGGGTACTGTTGTGCACCGACAGAAATGCTAGAGAGATGCATGTTATTTACGTTTGCTTTCTCTCATTCCAGGCTTCCTGATTATTTTCACCTGTGTCTCCTGTGCTCATCAATGTCAGCCCCGCCCCGGATTGGTCCCACCTGTGTCTAGTTACCCTGTGCTTATATTCCCCTGTCTCCCAAGTGTTCTTTGTCAGTTCGTATTGTCTCTTGCTATGGTCAGGTCTATGCTCTTTGTACTCTTGTAAAGTTTGATTCCTCACTACGTGAGCGCTTTCATTTTGTTCCTCTATTTTTGTCATCTCGGTTAGAGATTTGATAGTTACCTTTTTTGTTGTTCATTGCTGTATTTTGGAAAATAAAGTATCTTACTAATACTTTACCTCTGTCTCCCGGGTCGTGCAATTGGGTCCTACATCCTAAGTGTCTGAGTTCGTAACAGAAGCCAGGATTTTTTTTTTTTTTTTTCGATACTTTGACTTTTCTTTAAAGTAAAATAAAAAAAATGGGTAACTACTATGGAAAACAATCTGTATTTATCTATCAGAATGCAGTCAATACCTGTTTAATAAGTGTGTTGTTGATGACGATTGAAAACAGAATGAATAGTGATCCCCGTGTAAACAGAACGGCTGAAGTTTGTAAACTAGAAGACATTTTGGATATCGTTCATTCTGGCAGTACTATTCCGGGTCATTGGGAAACGATTATAAACGAAACATTTAAAGTGGTACTGGAATCTTCATTTTCCGAAACATTCTGTAACATTACCGAAGAAATGAAACAAACACCAAAAGTGTATCATGTGCTCGCATTGTATGCTCTGTTTGTAGATGTAATGCATCTTTGTGTCAAAAACAGCATACACATGAATACTTTGGCCGAAGTGCAAAAACTCCATTATAATATTTCCCTTCATCTGGGGGATTCTGTGCTGGAGAAGATCCGGGGGATGTTGCAATCAGTATACATGTATTATTGATTCCTATGGGGTGAAAACAATAAATTGTAAATATGAAATTCTGCAAATAAAAAAAGTGTTTTTTACATTTTAACAAACTGTTGCAGTGTTTCAGTGTTTCAGTGTTTTGTGTGTCCCTGGAAGGAATATAGCAGGATGAGAGAAAAACATTTAAAAAAAAACGTATCTTAGAAGTGGCTATAGCATTTGATGCAATTCTAAAAGATAGTCAGATTCCTAAAAAGTTACAAACGGATGCTTGAAAATAATTATTTGTTTCTTCAGCAAGGCTTCAAAAATCTTGTTAAATAATTATTGTGGGGTTTCTCCGGAAGTGTTTCCTTGTACGATGTGAGGGTCTAAGGACAGAGGGGGTCGTATTGTCACTGATATTCTGTACAAACTGTGAAGTCCACTGAGACAAATGTAACCTTTGTGATATTGGGCTATATAAATAAACATTGATTGAACTCTAAATGAGCTGATTGTAATCTGTAAACACAAACAATATGCAGGAATGTGAGTCTGTTTCAAAGGCTTTTATTATTTTAGTTTAGTTTGATGATATAAACAGAACAGAATCACACTGGAAACATCGTACATATTCTCTATATCAATAAGTCATTGGTTCTTCTTTTAGACCAGAACAGACTGATAACTCAACAGGAACTATCAAACACATCCCAATGGAAGTTTCAAGTCACAACATTTCATTAACCAAACAGATTATTAGAGAAACTACTCTGCAGATGAATCAGTCAGTGGTTATAGTATAAATCAGAAAAGTAGTATGACAAAAACATTAAACATATTCAAAACTTCTGTTGATAAAGATGGAGTATATATGAAGTCATGTATGAATATTGTCAAACAGAGTTTATACAGTCAGACAGATTTTTCTCATCTGAATTGTCGTAGGACTAATTAATTGCCCTCTTTTTTTGTTGCACATGCAGATTTGACTTGGAAAATGTCAGGTTCAGAAGAGTCTCCAGGGTTGTCCTCAGTCTCTGGTTGTAAATGTCTCTCTGGATCTGAGTTCCTGGCTGGTTCTGGTCCTCCACAGTCCTCTCCATCAGCTTCTGTTTCCATGTGTTCAGCTGAGCTGCTGGCTGGAGGCTCTGCCTCTCTGTTCTCCTCAGTTTGAGTTTGATGAAGCGGTGAGGACTGACGACTAACACACTTATGGCTTTTGACCTGATGACTCCAGGTGAATATTTTGTCACAAACACTGCAGCTGAATGGTTTCTCTCCAGTGTGGATTCTCATGTGTCTATTTAAATCTCCACTCTGTGTAAAATATTTCTCACAGACTGAGCAACTGAATGGTTTCTCTCCTGTGTGGATTCTCATGTGTCTCTGTAAACCTCTCTCTGCAAAAGATTTCTCACAGACTGAGCAGCTGAATGTTTTCTCTCCTGTGTGGATTCTCATGTGTCTATTTAAAGTTCCACTCTGTGTAAAAGATTTCTTACAGACTGAGCAGCTGAATGTTTTCTCTCCTGCACTACGTCTTGAATCACTGACATGGTCTTGTTTATTTCTCTGAGAGTTTGAACCTGGTTCTCTGGTCTCCTTCCAATCAGCACTGCCTTCAGTGTCAGGTTCAGAAGAGTCTCCAGGGTTGTCCTCAGTCTCTGGTTGTAAATGTCTCTCTGGATCTGAGTTCCTGGCTGGTTCTGGTCCTCCACAGTCCTCTCCATCAGCTTCTGTTTTCATGTGTTCAGTTTGTCTTTGATGAAGCTGAGAGGACTGAGGTTTCTCTTCATCATCCTCACTCTTCACAGGGACAGGAGTGAATGTGGACTTGGTGATATCAGCCTCCTCCAGCCCTTGAAGCTGCTCTCCCTCCTGACTGATCCAGAGTTCCTCCTGCTCCTCTTTAATGTGTGGGGGGGGCTCTGGGTCCTCCTGGTCCAGACTGGAGCTCCACTCCTGCTGCTCAGGGGGAACCTCTTCTTTAACCACCACCAGCTGCTGGACGTCTGCAGGAAACAGGAAACACATATTCAGAGAAACTCTAGAGTATTAGAATTTAAAATCTAACCACGAAGTTCCGCCCACTGTGTGTTTCTGTTGGCTCGATTGTCTGTCAATTACACCTTTTTTCCAGATGCCCTGGAGAGTTTCAGGACAACAGGTGAGTTAGTACGGTAGCTGGTCTAAAACGTAGTTTCACTGCCGCTTAGCAAGGCGTCGGCCGTTCACGGAGTGTGAGGCCTTAGCCTTACAGTTTGTGACCTGTCTGCAGAGTCGTTAGCTGAGAACTGGTGTTGGAGTTTCTCAGAGTAGTCGTTTAGCATCTCTCACCGCCTTGCTAAACCTGTACTTGGACTCATACAGGTGCATCTCAATAAATTGAATATCATGGAAAAGTGAGTTTATATCAGTAATTCAATTTATAAAGTTTAAACTTATACATCACATAGATTCATCACACACAAAGTGATTATTTCCAGCGTTTTAATCTTGATGATTGCAGCTTACAGCTAATGAAAAGACAAAACAAAGCATTGAATATTACATAAGACTAGGGTTCCAGATGAGAACCGAGTTTCGGCGCATGATGTCCATAGTTAACCGCAAATTAATCGCACATTTTCTATCTGTTCTAAATGTACCTTAGAGGGATATTTTTCAAGTTTTTAATACTCTTATCAACATATGAGTGGACAAATATGCTTTATATGTTTGTTTAATATCATTTGAACAATGACAAATATTCTCATGAATATTAAACAACAACCTGGAACCTCTCTCATACAATACAAAGTGTGTGTGTGTGTGTGTGTGTGTGTGTGTGTGTGTGTGTGTGTGTGTGTGTGTGTGTGTGTGTGTGTGTGTGTGTGTGTGTGTGTGTGTGTGTGTGTGTGTGTGTGTGTGTGTGTGGTGCTGAGTGTGCTGACTTTTGGGGTTTGTTCAACTTTTAAAAGATGTTTGAATGGTGATATACACAGTGATAGATGTTAAGGACTAACGTTTATAATAAATACATTTGTATTGATTTGAAGATCTTTTCATACAATCATACGTATTGGGATCATTTGTATTAATGTGGACCGGAGGGAGAGAGTGACGAGCATAAGTTTCACTTTCCTTTTTTATTTCAATTCCAACTTTGGTCATGAAGAATATGTTTCTCTGTTGTCCCCGTTCATAAAGCATAACAGCATCAGAGCACGGTGCAGAGTCTCTAGATGAGTTTACAGTAGTCCCTCGTTCTTATTAAACATCCATGTTGTAGTCCGCTGTATAGAAAACTGTAGTTTCCATAGTTTCCCCACAGCAGCAGACGCACATTCATGACGTCCGCTGGCACATCATAAACACGTCGGATAGTGAAAGTGCAGTCGGATTCTCTAAAGTACCGCAGTCTCTTCTCCTAAGTCCTTTTGAATTCTCCTATCCACTATCCCTTAACCCCGTGACGTTTCACTCAGAGGTCAAGGAATAGACGATAGGGTTAGAACTTAGGAGCTGATTTTTGGACTATTCGACCGCAACCCCGGTGGAATCGAGGAGTCAGTCTGTGCACCAAAGTCTAAACCACGGTCCTCCCAAACTAGTCTCAACCAATCATAAATGTACGGGCAACGCTGTTACCGTTTAACTGGTGACGCGGGGGAACTCGTGACGTTCTATAAAATACATATACACATTTCGATCGCTTCTTCTGTCGTTTACATTAATCTTTTGGTATATTTGGCTGGATAGGAACACTTTGATGCACATTCAGTACCAGTGTGTGAGGTTGTGGTTGCGATGCCGATATCCGGACACGTACAGCGAGGACTATAAAAAGACACATGAGGTGACTGGGGATGTCTGTTCAAAACATTGCACGCTTGAATAAATAATTTAAACCAGCTATTGTTGCCAGACTTATTGCTGAATATCGTTCTTAATGTGATACCAAGTCCATCTGAGACCCGTGTACACCTTCAGACAGCCTCCAAGTGAAGCACACGTTGTTTACTCACAGTTTGAAAGCAGCGTGGAGAAGTCTTCAGCTGAGCTGTGATCCGCCCAGGATAACTTGTGATACGACTTCTGTTCTGTGGCTATCAACCAGCGATCATGTTTAATATTAAAGACTACACACATGTATCCCTTATCAAAACGGTATTCTGCACTTTGCAGCACTTATCCAGATGAGATGTGACTGTTTACTTGGTTAACTTTCGTTATGCATCGATACAGCGACACAAACCGAAAGACGAGGATACTCACATACGTTGAGAACTAGAAACACATATATTCATAATGTTTACTCTGCTGTGAACATGTTTTCGTTTCTATCTTAACGTTTATGCTTTTATCTTTGTGTTATTTTGTGTTATATGTTGTATCTATTTCTGTGTAACTTGGTAATATTAATATGAATTCCTTGTTATTGTTGTCTTTCCATCTGTCGGTGATGATTATACTACATAATGAAACACATGGCCTGATTAGCATATTTGATATGATATAACTTAATGTGTGCACTGGAATACATTTATATGTCAAATGACCACTTATCACAACATGTGGGCTCGCAGGCTGATCAACTAGGATATCTGATCTCGGTGGGTCTTAATGAGACTTGATACAGACCTCAGTCAGTAGGCTATTTCAAAGCAAATGCCTACTATAATATGTATATTATATGGCTTAAGTGTACATACATTCGCTCGCATTATAAATGATGGTTGGCTTGCATTTTTCTGAATCTTTTAACAATGTTAATGTGTAAAAATTCAGCTATGATGAACAAATATGTCGTAATGATTCGTGGCTCACTCACAACGCGCAGGTCTAGAGTGATTTTTGCTGTTGGGACTCGGGTTTGAGTCCAGCATGAACTTTTTAGTTATTTTCATGTCGATGGACACTGAATTATATGTTTGAATAGAGGATTCATAATATTGTTTGCGGAGACCAAAATGAATGACCAAGCAGCATTTTACAGTCTAAATATCCCTACACATGCAGAATGACATTTCTGCTGCTATCTTTGCAAAACGAGTAAACAGTCACATCTTATCTGGATAAGTGCTGCAAAGTGCAGGATACCGTTTTGATAAGGGATACATGTGTGTAGTCTTTAATATTAAACATGATTGCTGGTTGATAGCCACAGAACAGAAGTCGTATCACAAGTTAAACTGGGCGGATCACAGCTCAGCTGAAGACTTCTCCACGCTGCTTTCAAACTGTGAGTAAACAACGTGTGCTTCACTTGGAGGCTGTCTGAAGGTGTACACGGGTCTCAGATGGACTTGGTATCACATTAAGAACGATATTCAGTAATAAGTCTGGCAACAATAACTGGTTTAAATGATTTATTCAAGCGTGCAATGGTTTGAACAGACATCCCCAGTCACCTCATTGTCATTTTGTAGTCCTCGCTGTACGCGTCCGGATATCGGCATCGCAACCACAACCTCACTGGTACTGAATGTGCATCAAAGTGTTCCTATCCAGCCAAATATACCAAAAGATTAATGTAAACGACAGAAGAAGCGATCGAAATGTGTATGTGAGTGATTCTACAATTTAGGGTACATTCCATGTCCATTGATGTCCATTGATGATAATTATAATTATTCCAACTATTTTCTTCAAAAATATCATATTTTGCCTATTATTGGAAAGCATGTTATAATATCACACAAACATTATGTGCATCCTATGCTTTATTTACCTTGAAATGTGTCATGATGTTCTTAAATTGTCAGTTTTTGCTCTGTCCGTTTTTCAGTTGAGGGTGTCTTGGTTTCAAAATAATGAATAAAAACCATTAAAGTAAATAAAAAAAAGTATTCATTTATTTCAAAAGTCTAAATACTAAAGAATAATAACATATTTTTAATTGATTTCCTCCTTTAAATAATTTAAATATCTTAATATATGAATGTCCGCAAAAGTTCTGTCAACTATGTTACTAACAGAACTTCCCCCTTTAACTCAAAAATGGTTTGTCCCAATACCATGTCACCAGCATCACATGATGCCATGTTCCTCTTTGGCAGACATTTTGAACACACTGTGGTGATTGTCCTCTAATTTTTTACAATATTTTATGTATAATAGCACATGGTCAATTAATATACTCATTGACAATCAACAATGTTACGTACATTGTTATGGTTTACAATTGTTTAATGATTTTAATTCAATTATATGTTCAAATGTGATGTTAACCTGTTCAAGAAAATGACATGTGGTCATCCAGGCAAGGCCTACCATTGAAATGATGGGTCAAAATAGGGAAATTGTCAACTAGGTTACCTGTCAACTAAGTTACCCAGTACTGTAATAACTGTAGTAACAGTTATTACATTTATATCAAATAAAATAAAAAAATGTTTAAGCTTTGCAACCAGTGGATATGTTACACTGAGGAATATACTAACTTGAACCACTGATTGTTCTATTGAGAAAGAACACTTTCTTTGTACTGTTTTGTTGATGTGAAATGCACCATAAATTATAGAATCACTCATATGTATTTTATAGAACGTCACGAGTTCCCCCGCGTCACCAGTTAAACGGTAACAACGCCCTCTGTAATAAAATGTATTGACGCACGAGGTTCGAGGCTTTTTTACGGAAATAGTGGTTACAGATTACAGCTTTAAAAAGGGGACAGACCTGCTCTGTGGATCTGAAGCTGAGGCTGTAAAACAGCGTCCAGTAGTTTCCGGTGTCTCTCGTTCTCCTGTTTTGAACGAGACAGTTCCTCCTCGTACTCTGCTATCGTTCTTTCAAACAGAACAAAGATGTCTTCAGCAGCCGCAGTGAGTCGCTGCTTCACCAACGAGAGCAGCACAACACTCATGTTTACTAAATCACCACTTCCTGTTTCTCTCACTCTGTGTTGCTAGCGTGTTACCAGCTAGCATGCTAAGCTAGCTTCTAGAGTCCGAGCTAAAGGCTTCAGAAGAAAGAGCACAAAGTCAGAGGTTCATCCAGACACACAGACGATGGATCAGCTGCTCACACAGACTTCCTCAGGAACACCGAGAGAGAACCATGGATGTAGAGAGAGAACCATGGATGAAGAGAGAGAACCATGGATGAAGAGAGAGAACCGACGAGATGCGATCTGGTTCCAAGTTAGAAAGAGCGGGACCATCACTTCCGGTGCAGGGACTTCAAAATAAAAGCGGCTATGATTTCCCCTTAGACAATACCTAAACCTTTAAGATACACAGACATGGAGCTGCGGAGAGAACCCGGTTTATTTCTCCTGAAACACCTTTATCTATATTATAAGTATTCCCCCTCTTCCTGTAATATAATATTTGTAAGAAGAGAAAGGTGAAGAGAGAAAACCGTGGGTTTTATTGTGAAGGCCAGCACCGGAAGTTGTGTTTCAGGCTCTCCGTTAGCATGTTAGCTGGGGGGAAACAAGAAACCCTGGTTTCCGGTCGAATCGTCCAAAAATCAGCTCCTCTCGTCTTTTCCTAACCAAGACGAAAAGACGAGAGGAGCTGATTTTTGGACAGTTTGTCCACAGCCTAACTCTGCATGAGTTTTAAAAGTCTCTCTGACTCTTTACAGTCTCAACAAGTGTGTCTCTGTTAGCAAGATAACAGCTAATGCATCATGGGGGTTGTAGTTTTTAATCAACTTTATAGAGATCCAGGGGAAGTGTAGCGACCCTGCATAGGGTGCTGGGTGTGTCACTCAGGCGTCCCCCGTCTCTCTGCCAATCACAGAGCTGCACAGTATTGCTGGTCGGTGTGCGGGCCTGTGGTTGGGGGAGCAGAGGGGGGAGGGCTGGGGAGTCGTGACGTTGACCCTGCTGTGTGTGTGAGTTAGGGAGTGGAGTAGAGAGTAATGATAAACCTGTAACCTGTAACCTGAGCTGTATACTATAACCGTAAGCGAACAAAGGAGTTATTAAACCCAATCACTGGAAGCCTGTTTCCGACTCCCTTTTGTCGAACGTTACAGAAGAAACAAACAGTGCCATCAAGGGGCGGAGCTACAGCAACACATGGGGGCAATACAAGCTGGAACATTCCCAACCCGGTATCACGGCAAGACGTGAACATGTGACAATCTACCATGCTGGGAGACGTGAATATGTCACGGTTTCGTCCCTTCAAACGTGACAGTGGGTGTTTCTCAATCGCGAGTACGCTTGCTTGGTAGCACATGTCTGCCGAGCATCTTGCTTCAGAAGCGAGGCAAGAATACTTCCTGGCATTCGGAAAACGAAGAGTGGAACACGCTAGCAAGTGTGCAGGTGTGCGTCATATGAGAGGCCCCGCCTCTTACATCTTCCGCCACAGATTTGGGGAAATTGGTCTGTGCGCAAAGCATTGTGGGGATTTTAAGACCGCGGAGTCTACTCATGTGCAGCCTCGATATTTCTCCAAACGGAGTACGCCGGGCTCGGTAGATTTCCAAGTATGCTGGAGATTGGAACAGTACTTCGGCGGCACTCGATGACGTAGTATGCTTGAAATAGTGGCTCTGGAGCAGCTTTACTCGACATTGAGAAACACCCACAGTCTATGCTCCACACACATGGATTAACATGGATTTAATACATTAATGTAGCCTTTGTTTCTGCTAAAAGAGGTGTCGACCAGCTCGGGCAACAAGAAAATCGGCGAAATCGAGTGTGAAATTAAAAACATCTAATTTTGACAATAAAAACCGACCAATAGTCTTGGTAGAGCATTTGCTTGGCACTTCCGGGTATTTCTCCACTGGTTGGGCCATGTTAACAATACCGTGTAACTGTCACGTTTGAAGGGACGAAACCGTGACATATTCACGTCTCCCAGCATGGTAGATCGTCACATGTTCACGTCTTGCCGTGATACCGGGTTGAACATTCCATACAAGAGAACGGCTGGTCTCTATCAGAGAGAGGATACATACAGACATCATTACAATACTTATCCTGAGGGAAGAATTGGTTTTGTGGCAGAATACATTTATAAAAAAAATATTAAATAAGATAAATAAAATAAAAATATTAATATGAAGATAAAAAAGTGAAATGTAAATGTACAATAATAATAATAACAATACAGTCTCAACGAGTTTATCTGAGGCCTGTTAGCATGCGCGGCTAACAGATAGCTTCCAATGCATAAGATGAGATGCACTTTATTGATCCCAATCTGGGAAATGATTGCGTTGCAGCAGCATAAAAGACAAGGCATTGCACATGAGAGAAATGAAAAGAGTAGAAATAAACACTTCTAAAATGTAAACATCTCAAAACTGAAATAAAACAGCATTAAAAAAGAAGAAAATATACATTTTGAAATACCAATTTACCAAATATAAAGCAGGATATTATATCCATTAAGTGTGTAAGGAATGGAATATTAAATTAAATATAAATGTAAAATGTACATTGTGCTAAAAACATCTCTGATTTGTAAAGAGCGAATTACGACAATTCAAACCAAGAAATACAAAAAGATATAACAAGGTGGTCTACCTTACCACTCGACCTAAACTCAAGAATTCAAATCGTTAAACTAAATGTTCTACCTAGATTTCTCTATCTATTCCAATCTTCACCAGTAGAGGGCCCCCAAGGTCCATTTAGAAATTGGGACAGACTGATATCCAGATTTGTTTGGGGGGGGGGGAGAGAGGCCAAGAGGTAGGTCCAGAACTCTCCAGCTACCCAAAGAAAGAGGCGGTATGGGTTTGCTCAGATTGATGGAGTACTGCTGCTGCTCAGCTAAGACCCATTTACTGTTGCTGTGAAACGGAGTTTAGAGCAAAGTGGAAGCATATGGAAAATGAAGTAAACCAGATTCCAATTCAAAATATGAGTGGGGATTATAAACTATATAAGGAACTCAGAACTAAAATGGGTCCAATAACAGTGCACACATTGGATCTATGGTTTAAAGCAGTGGTTCTCAACTGGTGGGTCGCGACCCAAAAGTGGGTCGCGGACCCGTTTCGAGTGGGTCGCGGATGTGTGAGTGAAGAAAAAAAAGTTGGGAAAAAAAAATTGGATTTTTTTTTTTTTTTTTTTTGGGGGGAAAAGTCAATGCGTGTACCAGAATGCGTAGTTTATGTTAGTATTTCTAAAAATCTCCTGGGGGAGAATCCCCCCAGACCCCCCTGCTGGGGTTGGGTTTCAGCATGTGTGCCTTTTTATATAGTTCAGCTTTGATTCCATCATCTCATTAAACCTTTTTTAAAAGCATACTTTAGTTCTGTGAAGGCATATAAGGGATATATGCACTGTACTTCACTTTTATTAATATTGTATGCTCAAAAGCGTATATATATATATTACAGCACGATTTTTTGTTGAATAGATTTGAGTGCTTCAAAATGTTGGGTCGCGATGTATTGACCAAGTAAAAAGTGGGTCCCGAGGCCTGACCAGTGGAGAACCACTGGTTTAAAGTATTGAACATAGATAAGATTCAAAATGATGCAAATATAATAAAATGGGGAGCTTATGATGGAAACTTCAAACCTGCAAAATAAGATCAAGGTTTTAAACAATGGGTAGAGAAAGGAATAACAGCTTGGTGTGTTTTGGTTAAGGAAGGGGAGCTGGAGGGTTTTGATCATCTGAGAAGAAAACACACATTGGGAACACATGACTTCTATAGATACCTTCAACTAAGGGACTGTTACAAGAGGGGAGTCACATCAGATTCTTCCAAGGAGTTGAATAATATCATCCAAATTATAACTAAAGCATATCAGGAAAGAAACATAAGAATCATTTCAGCATTATATCAAGGATTTAGCAAAACATGACAAACACTCAACTAAATATTTCGAGGTTAGATGGGAGGAAGAACTCCAGATAGAAACACCAGATGAAGATTGGCATGATATGTGGAGGATCCATCATTCATCCACCAGTTCACGTGGAAGACTCTGATTCCTCTCTTCATAACACCAGAGGTGAAGAGTGAACAGATGCACAGTCCACAGAAGTGTTGGTGACAATGTGGTTCTTTTGATGCTGACCATATTCTTTTTAAAGCAGGGCTTATTTTCTCAAACCAATAAACACAATTCACAAAACACACAAAGTGCAAAACACCTCATATATACTGCAAACTGAAGCACTGCACCCAAAACTACAGAAACACTTACCAAAACCAAAGTTCTCCACCAAATGGCACACACTTTATTTATAGTACAAGACACTTTGTCCAGCCAACTACACACCATAGTGCTTTGTCTAAAGCAGGGGTTCCCAACCCCAGGTCTGCGGACCGGTACCGGGCCGCGGAGGTGTTACTGCCGGGCCGCGAAATAGCTGTGAGTTTATCGTAATATTTGCAGAATTATAAATATATAAAAATATTTTATTAAAAAAATATATATTTTTCTTTTAAATGTTCGCACCTATACCAGTCATATTATTTCATCCAAAACATACAAAATAAATCAAAATTGGTTAGCATAAGGTCTCAGCCTCTCGTGCGCAGAGAAAGTTACCGGTGCGCCAATAGGAAGTGGAGCACACAGGAGACAACCGTTTTCATCGCAGACTGTTATGTTTATGTGGGGAAATGGCAGTGCATACATTATTTGAGATATATTTTAAACTCGGACTTCATTTTAAGGACATTGCGGCCAGGGGTGTTGTGGAGCTATTTTTTTTCACTTGCAGCATCAGGAGGCAGCCTCTGAGAAGTGCAGCACCAGCGCGTACACACCGCCTTCACTGTGTTCACCACTGCAAGGCAGGCTGCTACGTTTCAACCACACACACCTCTACACACACACATCGAACGGCCCGATTATTCCCCCTATTACTTGTTGTATGAAGGAAATACGGTCAATACGGTCACAAAGGCGCATGATGTGTGTGTGTGTGTGCGTGTGCGTGTGTGTGTGCTCTGCGCTCTGCTCAGCTCCGCTGTGTGTGTGTGTGTATGTTCGGTGTGTTTGTGTGTGTCCAACAACAGCATTTGTTTTCAAATGACCATGAACAGTAATTTACACACATCTGGCCAACTCCATAATGTATATGTGGGTGTTCCCAAAATAAATTAGTTTAATCTTAATCTCGATGTAGTGCTAAATGCTGTCGGAGAGCACCGGCAGCTCTGTGATCGCTTGACACCGCCGGAACTAATGATCCGTCAAGCGAACTATTCCGGACACCAGCACCCGACCGGACTGTCACTGGACAGCGCTGTCAGTGTCAGGGTGCTGATGTCAGTGAGTGTAGAGGTGAGCGCAGGTGCAGAGATGAGTGGACCTCAGCAAACTTCCATGAACCGCTTCTTTGCGGGCTATTCTAATAAAAGAGATGGTGAGGCACAACCCGAAAAAGCTACCAAAAAGAAAAAAACGAGCTTTAATCGCAAATACGATTCCTCGTATATCAAATATGGATTTGTTGCAACGGGCGATTCGTTGGCGCCAAAACCATTGTGTGTTGTGTGTGCCGAAATGCTTTGTAATGAAGCAATGAAGCCATCGAAACTTCAACGGCACTTGTCAACCAAACATCCTTTTCTGGTTGACAAACCAGTTGAGTTTTTTGAAAGGAAAAAACGCGAGTTGGATGGGCAGAAGCAAGTGTTAAAGTCCACAACGTCAACGAGCGTCGCTGCAACAAGGGCTTCATATCTGGTTGCTCACCGAATAGCCAAAGCTAAAAAGCCCTTTACAATAGGAGAGGAGCTGATACTGCCCGCTGCCAAAGACATCTGCCGTGAACTTTTAGGAGAAAAAGCAGCTGGGATGGTAGGACATGTTCCACTCTCGGACAATACTGTTCCCAGGAGGATCGATGATATTGCCGAGGATATTGAAGGGCAATTGTTGGACAGAATAAAAGCATCTCAATGGTACGCAATTCAAGTGGACGAATCCACTGATGTGGAAAATAAGGCAGTTGTGTTAGTTTATGTGCGCTATGTGCATCAAGACGAGGTGGAGGAAGATTTGCTCTGTTGTCTTTCACTTCCAAGCTCAACCACCGCCTCCGAAATATTCAGAGTGGTGAATGAATACATTGCAGGCAGACTGGATTGGGCGTTTTGTGTCGGGGTCTGCACTGATGGGGCTGCTGCGATGACCGGCCGGTTGTCGGGGTTCACTGCCAGGGTGAAAGAAGTGGCACCGGAATGCGAGGCAACTCACTGCATGATACACCGTGAGATGCTGGCAAGCAAGAAAATGTCCCCTGAACTGCACACGGTCCTGAATGATGCAATAAGGGTCATTAACCACATCAAAGCCCATGCCCTGAATTTGAGGGTGTTTGAATTATTGTGCGAGGACATGGATGCTGATCACAGACGCCTTCTTCTACATACAGAGGTGAGGTGGCTGTCGAAGGGGAAAGCCCTGACGAGAGTGTTCGAGTTAAGAGAGCAATTACAGAAATTCCTCTCTGACAAGCAGTCACCTTTAGCCGCGCACTTTAGTGACAAGAGCTGGCTCGCAAAACTAGCCTACTTGAGTGACATTTTTATGGCTTTGAACCAATTAAATCTGACAATGCAGGGGAGGATGGCTGACACATTCAGGCTTGCAGACAAAGTCGCCGGATTCAAAGCCAAGTTGGGAACCTGGGCACATCGCGTCAACCGGGGTGTTTTTGACATGTTCAGCAACTTATCCAGTTTTTCGGAAGAAGCCGAGGGACTTGGCGAGTTGATACACAGCCACCTGCTATCACTGTCTGATGCGTTTCAACGCTATTTTCCATCTGCAAAGGACCCGAGGAATGGCAAAGGATGGATGCGTGATCCATTTCTAAATGACGATGGACGAGACCAGCTCCCATCGCAACAAGACGATCAGCTGATCGAGCTAATGAATGACGGAGGACTGAAAACACTCTTTAATTCAACATCGTTGACATCCTTCTGGATCAAAGCGTCGGGAGAATACAAAGAGATCGGCACGCTTGCTCTGAAGACACTGCTCCCGTTCCCAACGTCATATCTGTGCGAGGCAGGTTTTTCTGCCATGACGGCCACTAAGACCAGACTTAGAAGCAGACTGGACGTGAGGAATACCCTGCGCATTTCATTGTCAACCATCACGCCCCGGTATGACGTTATTATGGCTGGCAAACAAGCCCAGGGGTTTCACTGACATTTCAGTTATATCAGTGGTCCTAATTTGTTTTAATTGTATCCTGGTTTTAAACTTTGTTAATATGTTTTGGATGCATATTGTTCTATTATTTGTTCAGGCTGTTACATACAATTAGCCACTGTTGCCACCTAGGCCTATATTAGGCTATATTATATTATATATTATATTAATATTTGTAAAGCGGTCCTAATTTTTTGTTTTAATTGTATCCTGGTTTTAAACGTTAATATGTTTTGGATGCATATTGGTATTTGTTCAGGCTGTTAAATACAATTAGCCTCTGTTGCCACCTGCTGGTGAGTAAATATTAAAATCAGTTAAAATTGACAACCGGTCCGCGATTTTTTTTTAATGTATCTGCCGGTCCTTGGCACAATAAAGGTTGGGAACCCCTGGTCTAAGGCACTGGCATTAATAGGATGAGATAGCGGAACAGTCTTTATTTCTAGCTGATTTACTACGCCCCAGTCCATAAGACTTTCGTCAGCCCCTGAGTCTATTAACACACCCTGGTCAATGGTTTGATTGTTAATACAAATGTTTACCTGCGTAACAGGTCGAGGAGGAAAGTCTGCGGGAAACTTGCTCACCAGCGCCCTCCTTTTGACTGGTGAGCACGATCTTTTCCCGGGCATGAAGCGAGTTGATGATCCGACTGGCCGCAGTAGAAACAACAACCCTCCCGTAGACGGCGCTGCCTCTCCTCCAGAGAAAGCCTGGTTCTTCCCAGCTGCATGGGTTCCCCGGAGTCATTCGGAAGTGTAATCCTCTGACGGTGTGGTAACATGGGCTGGACATCCTCGGCTGGCGGCGCCACCCACCAAGATGCATTCTGGGAGCTGGGAATAACGTCTCGGTTGCGTCGACGCTCCCTCTCTCTTTCCCGAAGACGGTTATCGATCCGGATGGCCACGGCGATGAGAGATTCCAGATCCCGGGGTGTCTCCAGTGGAGCCAGCTGGTCTTTTATCGGTTCCGAAAGTCCCGTCATGAAGGCGTCACGAAGAGCCGGAACATTCCATCCGCTGTCCGCTGCTGCTGTGCGAAACTCGATGGCGTAATCAACCACCTGGCGGTTGAGCTGGCGTATATGAAAAAGTTTTCTGCTGGCCTCTGTAGCAGGCGATGAGTGGTCAAAAATACGACTCATAGTCTCTATGAAATCGGTCAATGAGTAACATAGTTCAGTTTCTCTTGACCATTCTGCAGTAGCCCAGGCTGCAGCTCTTCCCGTTAAATGAGACACAATAAACGCCACTTTACCATGGTCCGATGAAAAGGCTCCTGGGTTGTGTTGAAAATGCAGATCGCACTGTACCAAAAAGGCTCTGCAATTAGAAGAATCTCCGGAAAATCTCTCCGGAAGAGCCAGCCGTAAAGGGGAAGAAACAGCCTGACTTGGGAAATCAGCTGGAGCATTGACAGGCAACCTCTCAGTTGTGGATGACGTCACCGGAGGAGCAGTCTGTTGGTGAGTGAAAAAATGATTCATTTGGACAGCCAGTTGTTGCATCTGTGTGGATAATGCTTCCTGAATCCCGGCCTGGCGTCCTCTTAGTTCTTGCATTTCCTGGTTGACTAGGCCCAGCTGTTCCTCGTGATGAAAGATCTTCACGCCCTGTGCTGACAGCGCTGCGTGAAGCGTTCTTGGGTCGGCTGGGTCCATAATGGTCAGTTCGTTCTGTTACGAACTCAGACACTTAGGATGTAGGACCCAATTGCACAACCCGGGAGACAGAGGTAAAGTATTAGTAAGATACTTTATTTTCCAAAATACAGCAATGAACAACAAAAAAGGTAACTATCAAATCTCTAACCGAGATGACAAAAATAGAGGAACAAAATGAAAGCGCTCACGTAGTGAGGAATCAAACTTTACAAGAGTACAAAGAGCATAGACCTGACCATAGCAAGAGACAATACGAACTGACAAAGAACACTTGGGAGACAGGGGAATATAAGCACAGGGTAACTAGACACAGGTGGGACCAATCAGGGGCGGGGCTGACATTGATGAGCACAGGAGACACAGGTGAAAATAATCAGGAAGCCTGGAATGAGAGAAAGCAAACGTAAATAACATGCATCTCTCTAGCATTTCTGTCGGTGCACAACAGCTTCAATCAACCGCTGGTTATTATTCTTCTTCTTCTCCATCCAGCTCGGCATGGATCTTTTCAAGTCTCTCCTTGAGGCGTCTGCAGTTTTTGAGATTGTACAGAAAAGCCTCCGAAGCGCCTTGGATCCTCCATTCAGCCGTGTAAATGTTTTTTATCATTAAGACTCTGGTCAATCACTGTAATGAAGTCGGCGAGCCAAAGTCTTTTCATTAACGCGTTGTAATTGTTTCTGAAGAAATATTCTGGAATGTCATTCAGACAATCGTGTTGCCTCTGTCAAAAGTCAGAGCGCGAAGTTGCATCTTAAAGACAGCTTGAACTGGATAGATGGTTAGTCTTTTTTCAAACATACCATACGTTCTGCATGTTAGTATTTTTGGCCAATCGGGTTAGGCCCTACTGCCCTACCCCCTCAATAGGGAAGTCACGCTTTGGGAAGAGGTGTTTAATTTGACAGATCTGACTTGATTGTTGTTGTGATGGCTGAAGGAAGAGGGACGGGGGGAGGAAAATTCAGAGGGTGAAGAAGCAGAAAAATAACTTGTTTGTAAAACGGACAGCACGTCAGTTTCAGGAAAGATGACACCGGTTTTTATGCATGACATGCCAAATATCCTGAAGCCCTACAACAACAAAAAAAGTACAAGTATATTGTGTTGTAAATATCGCAAAAAGTCGTAATATTGTATAATGTATTAGTTGGATGTTGTATTTTGATAAAAATCACTGTGTAGTTTTTCAAAAATATAATGGAAAGAGGAGAGAAAAACAAATATCACAGTATGTTGAAAAATGTGAAAAAAGTAATGTTGTGTTAAAATAACATGAAAGAAATCAAAGTAAAGCATCTAAAAACATATATTTAAAAAAAAAAAAGTTATGTTAGTCAAGTCAAGTTATCAAAACCGCATTGTTTCATCGAAACAGTGTTAAAATCACAAACTCTCCATTTAGAGTTTGATTCTTTAAGAAACTCATTTCATTACAAATTAATGAATATTTTACCAAGTTATAAAGTTTTGCATCCATTAAAGTGTAACTATAAGTATCTTTGTAGGAGAAAAAAACAAAAATCATTTAAGTTATTTCCAGAAAACTGGATTGTCTTACTAGAAAATGCCTTTAAGAGTCACAGTCTTAAAGAAAATCTGTTCAGAAAAAAGTACTACCTTCACTTTTTGTAACTCTTTCTCATAAAAAGTCCCCTTGATCTCTTCTCCATCATAGTCTTTGAGTTTGTAAACAGATGGTTGACGAGGTATGCGTTCGGACGCCGTAAATAATTCGTCGGTATAACTCTGTTCATATTTTTTTATCAAAGACCCCCTCTCACCTTGGAAATTCTTACAAGTTCCCCCTCCTCAAAGTTCATTTCCGTAGCACCTTTCCCCCACTGATGCTAGTGACCCCCCTTTGTATGCTAATTACCCTTTGTTCGAGTTATTATCACATGTAGGTGTGTTCAGTTAAACACTGAGATTTTCAACATACTACTCTACAAAATGATTTTTTCATATTCTTTTGACAAACTATACTTGACTTTTTTACAGAAAATCATGACAAACTTTAATGTGACTTATTCTTAAATTTGCCATACTAAAGTAAGACTTGAAAATACTATATCATTGTTTTTTAAATTATATTTCAACATATAAAACAGAACTTTTGTTTGTGTTAACATAACATTGACTGGCTTTTCCTTGATAATTTCAACATGAAATACTATGAGTTTTTTAATTTTTTTAATTATATTTTAATATAGCATATTGGCGGAGATAATATTTACGGGCCCTTTGAGTAGAATGTTAAAAAAGTAAGGGGGGAAACAAGATGGCGGCGTAGAGAAGAGACGTGTTTCATTGAGCTCCGGCTATAACTGTTAAATAATCCGTTTATTAATCACATTTCATGGCGAAATTATCATAGTTTATGATCGCTGTTACTATATAATGTCCCTGGAGTACTACTTTTCAAAAACTTCGGACAACATGACCAGACAAAAGAAAGCAAAGACGACCGAGACGGAGGACGAGGAGCATGGCGGGGTAGCACAAGCTAGCGCACCTGAACATGCTAGCAGCAGCAGTAACACGGATCCAAATATTCTAAAAGCAATGGACAACATTACAGAAAACATAACTAAGGTTCTCAACGCTAAAATAGACACAGTGCTTGCAGCCATAAAGGATCAAACAACTCAAATTCAGGCGCTTGGAGCCCGTGTTTGCGAGGCTGAGGACAGAATTGCAAGCGTGGAAACTGCGGCTGATTCGTTACAGTCTAAAGTGACTCGTCTGGAGAAACAGGTGAGCGGAATGCTGGAGCACATCGATGATTTGGATAACCGAGGACGGAGGTGTAATGTACGTTTGGTTGGACTACCGGAGGGTACAGAAGGACCGGATCCTGTCAGATTCATTGAAAAGTGGTTACCAGACTATCTTAAAATGACGACCAGGAAGGGGAGAATCAAGCTGGATCGTGCACACCGCTCCATGGCACCGAAGCCCGGCCCCGAACAACGCTCCAGGCCGATCATACTGAAGTTTCACAACTTTGCCGACAAACAACTGGTTATGAATGCTGCCCGCAAGCTTGGTTCAGAGACGGGCCACCTCGCCCACACGGGTCCAAGGATTTCCTTCTTCAATGACTTCTCAGCGGCCGTGGTAAAAAAACGCAAAGCCTTCGATGAGATTAAATACCGGCTGAGGAAAAAGAGTATCGATTATGCGCTGATATACCCGGCAACGCTCAAGGTGATGATCAACGGCACGGAAAGGAGGTTCGATACACCGGAGGGTGCCGCAGCATTTGCTGAATCGCTTGATGGAACCAACTGAAACATATACCCCAATGCTGGACAATTCAGTTCTTGCAAAGAATAATAAGCGGGCACTGATAATTTGACTTGAGGAAGATGGGTATTGTTTTTGATACTGCTGGGGAAAACACTGCGGTGCGCAGACTGCTGATCCGCAGCTGGGACTTTTACGCGAGTGATGTTACTGCCTCTGATAACTGACTGGACTGTAACACCCGAGGTTGGAAAATTCGTCTTTGTGGTCTAATGTTGTGAAGTAAGTACTCACATAATTCCATGGCGTTGTTTTGATTTTGTTTCTTATTTAACTTGCCATGTTATGTTGCCGTGTGCGAAATGAAACTTGTTCTGTTTCTATGGATAGGCGTGAGTATAACGCTTGGTTTGTTCCATGGCTTTCGGCTGTGGGAAGGAGGAAGAGTGAGATTCCCTACACGCTTAGTAGGGACTTTTCCCCATTTCTGTTATGTGTTAGTTTAGTATTTGATGTGCTTTGTTTAGTTTGTTGTGTTACACAGCTCAGTCACTATATCATTATGTTTATTGAGGAGATGGTGTCAGGACATTCCCAGTCATATAACTACATAAAAAGTTTAGATAATGGCAAATAAACTTAGGATTTGTACATGGAACATACGAGGGATTCATAGCCCCATAAAACGCAGAAAAGTATTTTCCTTTCTGCAGAAGGAAAATATAGACATTGCATTAGTCCAAGAAACTCACCTTGATGACACAGAACACTCAAGGCTTCAACATGGAGCATATGGACAAATATTCTATTCATCATTTACAACTAGAAGTAGGGGTGTCGCTATACTTATTAAACGGAATCTGCCCTTTAAAATTGTAAAATGTATAAAAGATAAGAAGGGTCGGTATGTGATAATTAAGGGCAGTTTACAAGGGCAAGATATTCTTATTATGAATGTTTATCAACCGCCAGGTCACCCACCAGATACCGTTACTAATATGTTTATGGAACTTGCAGAAATGACAGCTGATACAGTCATTGTAGGAGGTGATTTTAATTGTATAATGAACCCACTAATAGACAGGTTCCCCCATAGCACTAATGCTCCCTCTCGTCAAGCAAATGCTCTTCGTTCTATTTGCAAAGATTTTGGATTTGAGGATGTATGGAGGAACCTCCACCCCGCTAACAAGGAATATACTTTCTTCTCAGCTCCCCATGGGTGTCAGACTAGGCTTGACTATTTTTTTCTACCTAAAGCTGACATGCATTCCATACTATCTTGTGACATTGGGAGTATAATTATATCCGACCATGCCGCCGTGGTTATGGACTTAAAGCTTAAGAATCCAATAAACCAGCCTAGGCAGTGGAGACTGGATAGTGTTATACTGAAAGACAACACCTTTATATCCTATTTTATAACTGAATTTAAAGTATTCCTGTCGATTAACCTACCATCAACGGACAATCCATCACTTTTGTGGGAAACCTGCAAAGCCTATGCAAGAGGCCTGATTATATCTTATACATCCACTAAGAGGCGCCAAAAACGTAGAGAGCAAAATAACTTAGCAATTGAACTGACAGACAAGGAAAAAGCTTATATCAACTCACCATCACCTACTTTATGGGAAGAAATATCTGCCCTCAAATCAGCTATAAACTGTCTCCTTACTAAAGAGGCAGAGAAGAAAATTAGATATGTTAAGCAAAGGTTTTATGAACATGGTGATAAACCAGGGAAATGTCTAGCGTACCTTGCCAAAAAAAAAGCAGAGTCCCAGTCCATAGCTGCCATTGTTGATTCAGAAGGTAACAGGATATATGAAAATAGATTAATAAATGACTGCTTCAAAACATTTTACACGGATTTGTATTGTTCAGAGCAGACAAGTGACGCGCCTCATTTAATGGAGGACTTTTTTGCTAAGATTAATCTTCCAACAATATCAGAGGAACAAAGAAGCCTCCTTAATGGCCCAATCACAAAAGAGGAACTTATCAATGCCATTAAAAATCTCCAGAGTGGAAAGTCACCAGGACCAGATGGACTAACCTGTGAATTTTATAAAGAATTTAGCAGCCTGCTTCTAGAACCATTACTCGAAATGCTTAATCATTCATTTACTACGACAGAATTACCGCAGACTTTGAGAGAAGCAAACATATCTCTTATATTAAAAAAGGGGAAATGCCCAGAATCTTGTGCCTCCTACAGGCCAATAGCACTCTTGAATGTAGACCGGAAATTGCTTTCTAAGATTCTAGCAACTCGTTTGGAGGACCTTTTGCCTATACTAATTAGAGAGGACCAAACTGGTTTTATAAAAGGCCGTAATTCTACAAACAATGTAAGACGTCTTTTGAACGTTATACAGGCCTTTGAAAATGATTCTATAGATGGATTGGTGCTTTCCATGGATGCAGAGAAGGCATTTGACCGTGTAGAGTGGTCCTTCCTATTCTACACATTGGACAAATTTGGTCTTGGCAATAACTTTTTGAAATGGGTGAGAATACTGTACACCAACCCACAAGCGGCTGTTGTAACTAACGGATTAAGATCAGAGTACTTTCCAACACATAGAGGCACCAGGCAGGGCTGTCCACTGTCTCCTCTCCTCTTTGCGCTAGCCATTGAGCCACTGGCTGAGATCATTAGAGCCACGCCTTCCATACATGGCTTGCAGCTTGGAGAGATATGTCATAAAATAAGTTTATATGCGGACGACGTCATAGTGTTTTTATCCCAGCCTGAGATATCAGTCCCAGCTCTCATTGAGAGGGTAGATTGGTTTAGTAATTTTTCTGGGTATAAGATCAACTTGAATAAATCCGAAGCTATGCCTCTGGGTAGTCTTAGGACTATACCAAATACAATGCCATCCTTTCCTTTTAAATGGTCTCCATCCGGTTTTGTATATTTAGGTATATTTATTACCCCGTCATTTAATCAACTGTACAAAGCCAATTTTACTCCATTATTTGATAAGGTAAAACAAGATTTAGATCGCTGGACCTCACTCCCTATCTCCTGGCTTGGGCGAATAGCTCTGATTAAAATGAATGTATTACCCAGGTTGCTTTATCCCATTCAGATGATTCCTATTTTATTTTCAAACAGGGTGCTTAAGGATCTGAACAGCTGGCTTAGCTCTTTCATATGGAACAAACGTAGACCTAGACTAAAAATGTCGGTGCTGCAGCTGCCTGGCTCTATGGGTGGCTTAGACCTGCCAAATATTAAAGTGTATCAGCTCTGTGCTCACCTGACAGCAATATCTCAATGGATAAAGAATGATGTCTCTTCTACATGGTTGGATATTGAATCCTCATTATCAAAATGTGCTCTACAGGACTTACTGTATTTTGGGAGTTTTAAAAACATAAAAGAAAAATGTACCAACCCAATCACAATTAATGCTTTGAAAGCATGGCGCTCATCTCGCCGTATGGAAGGGAGGCTCAAATTGACTTCCATTTTCACCCCGATAACCAACAACCCAGACTTTTTGCCAGGAGTAATGGACCCTAGCTTTCAGCAGTGGCGTAACAAAGGCTTAACTAAATTGGGGGACTTGTTCAATGACAGTTGTCTCATGTCATTTGATCAATTGAGGACAAAGTATCAGCTCCCAAGACACGACTTCTTTCGTTTTTTGCAGATCAGGCATTATATCACCAAGAATACAACCCTTATAGATCACAGGGAAGTATCTGTCATTGAGAAATTCCTGTACCGTCAACCAGGGAGATTATCTCTCAGTTTGTTTTATGAAGTATTGCGAGGCATGACTCCTAATAATACGCAAAGAGTCAAAGGGGCTTGGGAGAGGGAATTGTCAGTGACTATCGATGAGGAGACATGGGAAGATGTCTGGAATTATGCCAAAAAGATATCCATATGTGCCAGAGCAAAAGCAATACAGTTGAGAATTATACACAGGATACATATATCCCCTAATCGCAGGCACTGTTTTAACCCCTCACTCTCCCCCATGTGTCTAAAATGTAAAACAGAAATAGGAACCCTGACCCATTGCTTCTGGTCATGCTGCAAACTTCAGAAATATTGGTCTGACATATTAGTTGAAATGGAGAAGATATTTCATAGACATTTAGATATGGACCCGCTGTCTTTGATTTTAGGTCTACCAGTCAAATCACTACCTACTGCTGCGAACAGAAGATTATATAATGTCCTTACTTTTGCTGCTAGGAAAAATATTTTATTACAGTGGATTAAGGATCAGGTCCCATCTCTCAAAGGCTGGCGCAACATTATATTTGAGTTGGTTCCCCTGGAATATCTCACAAATGTTTTACATGCCAAATCTGATCAGTTCTATCAAATCTGGCAGCCTTACTTAGATTTCCTTGGACCTGAATTGTCGGCTATTATTGTTAAAGGAACCTCATGAATCACCTGTCATCATAAATTCATCATCAATCATAAATGTGATACTCCTGTAACCACCTACATATGTGTATGTTTGAGACTGAGCTGTTTGTTTGTTTGTTTTTTGTAATTTTTTGTCTTTTTGCTTTGTAATTATGTACTTGTCATGTATGTGCTACGTCATTATTGTTTTGTGAAAATTGAAAAAATCAATAAATATATTGTTTAAAAAAAAAAAAAAAAAAAAAAAAAGAGTAAGCTAGTCCCTGACTGTAGTCCCCACTCCTTAGGTTGGCTCCACTTAGGTTAAATTACTTTAGTTAAAATGAGGACATTCTAAATATGGTTAAAGTGGAGTAATTTGAGTTGTCTGATGCACACAAGCCTGTTTTTTGTTTGTTTGCACTGCTGTGTGCACTTAAATTGATGTTGATGGTTAAATTAGTTATTGGTTCAAATGTACTGAGTTCTGAACATGTCATCTAAATGTAGAAATGCCTTGGGCATATGGTTCTTGTTTAAAAAACAATGCAGCATTTTATTTATTTGTTTGTCCTGCTTTTACAACATACAGTATAAGCACTCCTATGTTGTAGTTGTAGTACTTTACCGTATCTGTAGCTATTAACATGATTGCTCATATTTCAAGCCATATTATTCCTGACCCCTTATTTTGGATCAGTTTTCATCAACCAGCCACCATTCAAAACCGCATACATACAGCTGTTTTTTCCCCCTCACAACACGCTAAATCTAATTTAGAGAGGACAAATAAAAGTAGTAGGTGACTTTTTTATAGATCAAGGCTAATTAGATTGACAACAAAGGGTCTGAGAGTCTCACAGTCTTGTCCTCACAACAGTGTAAAATAAATTTGATGCAGCAGTGAGCCAGAGTCATTGCAGTTCATTATGTGTTTGAATATATCAAAATGTTCTAAGACATTTTTTAAAGCACCCAGGACTCTCATTTTTGCCAAGACATGACTTAATACATGATACAAGTTTTAAAGCTTTGCCTGGAAGTAGCAGATTAAGTGATTTAATGGTGGAGCAGGATTGTTAAGAAACCCAATTCCTTACAAAGTACTTTATATTCTACCAAGAAAACAAATTCCTTACAAAGTACTATTCTATCAGTTGTAAAGTGTTGCACATTTCAAAGTGTATCTAAAAGTATCTTAGTAACACAAACAAAAGCAAGGAAGAAAAAAGCAAAAATCAGTAAAGTCATCTAACAAAACATATATTTAAAAAAGTAATGTTAGTCAAGTCAAGTTATCAAAACTGCATTGTTTCATCGAAACAGTGTTAAAATCACAAACTCTCCATTTAGAGTTTGATTCTTTAAGAATTACAAATTAATGAATATTTTACCAAGTTATAAAGTTTTGCATCCATTAAAGTGTAACTATAAGTATCTTTGTAGGAGAAAAAACAAAAATCATTCAAGTTATTTCCAGAAAACTGGATTGTCTTACTAAATCCCAAAGTGCCTTTAAGAGTCACAGTCTTAAAGAAAATCTGTTCGTCTTAGTGGGGGTCCTTAGTTTTGGATGATTTGCTGATTGGGGTGGGACTTATTGCGTTGAATGTCTGTATATTCAAAAATGTAATGGAAAAAGGAGAGAAAAAACAAATATCACAGTATGTTGAAAAATATGAAAAAAGTAATGTTGTGTTAAAATAACATGAAAGAAATCAAAAGTAAAGCATCTAAAAACATATATTTAAAAAAAGTAATGTTAGTCAAGTAATTCATTAGAAATGAATGAATATTTTACCAAGTTATAAAGTTTTCCATTCATAAACGTGTATCTTACAGTTCCTTTGTGAGAGAATTACGCACAAATCTGTCATATCAAAACATTCTATTGCAGTATTTTATCTGTTTTATGTGCTCTATATGTATATATATATATATATATATATATGTTGCACTGTTGGAGGAGCCTGTGACCTATGTTTTTCATTGACATATCTACACTGTAGCTAATGGGCATATGCCATAAAGCCTTGAAACTTGAAACTTAAAATGATCAGAAATTGCATTGTCTCACTGAAAACAGCTCTAAAGAAAACCCAATTCCATACAAAGTACTTAACTTTCTACCAGTTGTAAAGTGTTGCTCACTTCAAAAGTGTATCTAAAAAGTATCTTAGTAACAAAAACAAAAGCAAAAAGCATTAATGTTAACAACGCCTCAAAGGGCGGACTCCTGAGTTCCGTAATGTCCCCCTACCATGGCACTTGGACTATTTACATCATCCAGGGCTCAACACCAGTAAATACACCTCTCTTTATCCGCTCTCCAAGCCTCCAAGGGCGGACTCCTGAGTTCCGTAATGTCCCCCTAACATGACACTTAGACTATTTACATCATCTAGGGAAGCACACCAGTAAATGTAGCCTCATGTAACTTCATATAGGGATTCTTTAATAGTTGTGTGAAGTAATTAAACAATAAGGGGGTATTAAGATCTTTAAATTATAATTTTCCTCTCAAAGAGACTTCGTTGTACACACACACACACACACAAAACAACATTAAATAATGACATGATATTATAATGATAAAAGTACTTACCAGAGTTTTTCCAGATCAGATCCAAATCAAGCCTCATTGTCTCCACCCCAGAGTTCCCGTTAGCCGGTAATTACCGGACTATGACCGGTAAAATATGCTGAAGACCAGCAAATCTAAATCTCTCCGGTCAGAATGTCCGGTCAAAATGATATCCCCTTAGCGCAATACCGCATCAGTTGCGCCACTTATGTGACAGACAAAAGAGTATGTGACAGACAAGAATAGTCAATTATAATGTCTACACATAATGTGGAGAAAGAGATGTCCTGGGTTGATTGTGCGTTGATCTGTTGGTAATGCCTCTGGGTTCCGGTGGGCATGTAAACAAATGCATAATGCTGTGCTATACTTTGTGGCCTCACCCCGTTGCATAGCGACGCTTATTGTTTAGGTGTCTTTTAATAAGCAGGTAGTCATATCATTAGCTAGAACTAGCTAGATCTGATCGATATGGACATAAACGCGAGTAAAGTCTAATCTGACGGGAGAGACCAGCTGCTGCTGACGAGTCGACACGCAGCTCTGCATGATGCCCTGCAGCGGTGAGCGGAACAAAACACACACTTCAGGTTAGAATATCACACGTAGCTATTTTAATTACCTCTCAAACTACCTAAACTAGTTATAGATATGTTTAGTTTTACTGTCGGGTCACTCATTATTGTACCCGCGAGCTGCATGATACTGACGGGCTGTCAGGAGAGGGGGAGAGCGCTCTGTTTATTATTCCCGTGTTATTGTAAATTACTGTACACGTTTGAATAGTTAATTAATCTACTATAATTAGTTTGTTTAATATCGAATCATATCAATTTGTTTTAAAGCTCAATAAATAACATAGAAGACCTTTGACCGGCACTTTTCTAATTTTGTCCGGAAGATTTAAACTGTAACGGACATGTTGACCGGACAGGAGGGGGGAGAAGGAGGGGGGGGGGGGGGGGGGGGGGGGGGGGGGAGGGGGGGGCAGCGCTAGACAGGAGGGAGACAGGGGGGATATCGCACCTGTACGTGATAAGGATATAACAGGCAGGTGTGATATCGCACCGGCATGTTATAACACCTCGAACAAAGGAGGTCATTAGCATAAGTAGTAGTAGGTGTGACCTGTCACTTTTTTATGCATACTAATGTGATGGAAGCGGGATCATTATTACTACTAACCCTCTCTATTTTCCTCCATACTCAAATCTCTAAAAAAGGGGGCTGCAACGGATCTGATAAAAACTGATCCAGATTTGAACACTGTCCTGACGTCAGGACGGTGGTGCTACGGCTATTGGGCCAACTCTCCACCTATCAGGGGAATGTGGGGTTGGGCCACGGCCGGCCATTGCCGCTCGAAAGCGCTGGAGACGCTGTAGTACATATGCCAGGCCTGTAAGTGGCGCTGTAGTCTGCCACAAAAGCAGCGAAGAAGACTTCCCGCCCATAGTTACCATGGTTACCCTTCTGTTTATTCTCCGCTGTGGCTTTCTTTCTCCCTCCCCGAGGCAAGCCTTTGCTCCCGCTGCTTTAATTCAATGCAATCCCTCCCCGTCGAGGCAAGCACTGTAATTCTCTCCGGTTAGTCCACCAGCAGATGACAAACACCCACCTCTCCTCTGGTGCGAAACCCAATCGCATAATCCACCACAGATCCATTACCCTGGCTCAGGCTCAGTAGTCCTCCTGCAGCGTCTGGACCCACAGACACGGGTCCAAACACCTTGCGGAGCTCCGCGGAAAAGAAGGGGAAAGAAGAGCAGGCGGGTGTCTGCTGCTCCCATTCAGCTGTGCCCCACAGTCGGGCTTTCCCAGTCAGATGATTGATCGTGAACGCCATACGAGCTGCCTCAGAAGCTAAAGTGTGTGGCTGCAGCGCGAACAGGATAGAACAGTTAGTAAGAAACGGGCTGCAGCCCTCCGGATCCCCGGCGTGGCGCTCCGGAGTTGCCACCCGAGGCTCTGAGGTAAATCCGATCGGAGAGGATGCAGAAGCGGGTGTCGGCGGCATGGGAAGAGGCGCTGGAGCAGCCACTACTGCCGCTAGCTGCTGCACAGTAGCCGTTAACTGCTGTAGCTGCGCAGCTAAATAGGTTAGCGTCTGGTCATGTGTAGAGTTTGCATGATGAGCCTCGGTGGCCAGGGAGGCTATCGAGGCTTCCTGCCTCTGGAGAGCGTCCTCAACTCTTTATATGCAGAATTCTCTAAATACAGAACACCATAAAAGAGGAGTGTGCTTTAGACAAAGCACTATGGTGTGTAGTTGGCTGGACAAAGTGTCTTGTACTATAAATAAAGTGTGTGCCATTTGGTGGAGAACTTTGGTTTTGGTAAGTGTTTCTGTAGTTTTGGGTGCAGTGCTTCAGTTTGCAGTATATATGAGGTGTTTTGCACTTTGTGTGTTTTGTGAATTGTGTTTATTGGTTTGAGAAAATAAGCCCTGCTTTAAAAAACAATATGGTCAGCATCAAAAGAACCACATTGTCACCAACACTTCTGTGGACTGTGCATCTGTTCACTCTTCACCTCTGGTGTTATGAAGAGAGGAATCAGAGTCTTCCACGTGAACTGGTGGATGAATGATGGATCCTCCACATATCATGCCAATCTTCATCTGGTGTTTCTATATGGAGTTCTTCCTCCCATCTAACCTCGAAATATTTAGTTGAGTGTTTGTCATGTTTTGCTAAATCCTTGATATAATGCTGAAATGATTCTTATGTTTCTTTCCTGATATGCTTTAGTTATAATTTGGATGATATTATTCAACTCCTTGGAAGAATCTGATCTAATAATAATAATAAATTCTATTTATATAGCGCTTTTCTAAGACCCAAAGACGCTTAACATTTGGGGAAGGGTAGACAGACAAGGACAGGCAACAAAACAACAACAAAACAACAACAAAACAGAGAGAAAGAAACAAAAAAACAAAAAAAAACAGAAAGCAGTCAGGAGGAAGTGGGGGGTGGGGGGGGGGGGCTTATGGGTATACAGATTTGAAGAGATGGGTTTTGAGGCGGGACTGGAACAGGGTGAGGGACTCAGACTCACGGAGGTCTTGGGGGAGGGAGTTCCAGAGCTTCGGGGCTGCCACAGAGAATGCTCTGTCCCCAAAGCTCCGGAGTTTGGCGTTGGGGATGGAAAGCAAACCGGCTGAGGTGGATCTGAGGGACCGGGGTGGTTGGTAGAGGATGAGGAGGTCAGTGAGGTAGGGGGGGGGCCAGGTGGTGGAGGGCTTTGTAGGTGAGTACCAGGAGTTTGTGTTGGAAGCGGTGTGAAACGGGGAGCCAGTGAAGTTCTTTGAGGACCGGGGTGATATGATGCCATGATTTGGTGTGGGTGAGGAGTCTGGCGGCTGCGTTCTGGACACGCTGAAGTCTATTGAGGGATGTAGTGCTGATGCCGTAGAGGAGTGCGTTGCAATAGTCCAGGCGGGAGGAGATGAAGGCGTGAATGAGTCGCTCAGCTGCAGGGCGGGTGAGAGAGGGACGGAGTTTGGCGATATTGCGGAGGTGGAAAAATGAGGTTTTTACAACTTGGCGGATGTGGGGCTCGAGGGAGAGGGTGGGGTCAAATATCACGCCAAGGTTGCGTGCCTGGGTGGAGGGGGAAACAGGGGTGCCATCGATGGTGAGTGTCAGGTTGGGGGTTTTGCTGAGGGTGGATTTGGAGCCGATGAGGAGGAGTTCAGTTTTATTGCTGTTGAGTTTGAGGAAGTTGTGTGCCATCCAGGATTTTATAGCAGTCAGACAGGATTCGATGTGGGTGAGGGGGGGGGTTGTGGGGGGATTTGGTGCTGAGGTAAATCTGTGTGTCATCAGCGTAGCAGTGAAAGTCCAGGTTGTAGTGGTGCAGAATCTGACCAAGGGGGAGGATGTAGATGATGAAGAGGAGGGGGCCGAGTACTGAACCTTGGGGAACACCTTGGGTGACTGAAGCTGTGGCAGAGGAGTGGTTGTTGAGGGAGATGAAGTGGGATCTGTCGGAGAGGTAGGACTGGAGCCACCTGAGTGCAGTACCTTCGATACCGATGTCCTGGAGTCGGGTGAGCAGGATGTTGTGGCTCACGGTGTCGAAGGCTGCACTCAGGTCGAGGAGGATGAGGATGTTAAGTGAACCGGTGTCAGCAGAGGTGAGGAGGTCATTGAGGACTTTGGTGAGTGCCGTTTCTGTGCTGTGGTGGGGACGAAAACCAGACTGAAGGGGTTCATAAAGGTGATTTGTTTGGAGATGGCGGTGGAGTTGTTTGGAGATGATACGTTCTATTGTTTTTGAGAGAAAGGGGAGGTTGGAGATGGGGCGGTAATTACTGAGGGAGGAGGGATCCAGACCGGGTTTCTTGAGGATGGGAGTGACAGCAGCAGTTTTGAAGGCAGAGGGAACGGTTCCTTGGGACAGGGAGGAGTTGAAAAGGTTGACAAGGTAAGGGCAGAGGACGGGGAGGCAGGACTTCAGTAGAGGGGTGGGTAAGGGGTCAAGCGAGCAGGTTGTGGGTTTGGAGGAGCTGATCAGTTTGAGTATTTCAGGGGGGGTAACCAGAGTGAACTGGGAGAGGCGGCCGTGGGGAGGGGGGCTCGGGAGGTCCAGGGAGATGGAGGGAGAAATTGTGGCGGTGGGTGTTGGGGGAGATGTTTGTGTGTGAGAAGCAGTGGATAGGGAGAGATTAATGGCAGTGGTTTTGTCAGAGAAAAACTGGAGGAATGAACTGCATAAGGTGGAAGTGGATGAAGAGAGGGTGTCCGCACGGGGTTTGAGGAGCGTGTTGACGGTGGAGAAGAGGGTCCTGGGGTTACGGGAGGGGTCGGTAAAGATGGTGGAGAAGTAGGCAGATTTTGCGGCAGTGAGGGCGTCTCTGTAGGTAGTGAGATGGAGTTTGTATGATTCATGGTGAACTGTGAGGGATGATTTCATGGATAGGCGTTCAAGCTGGCGGCCGGTTTGCTTCAGTTTTCGGAGTGCAGGGGTGAACCACGGTGAGGAGGTTTTGAAAGTGACGTTTTTCCTTTTGAGGGGGGCCAGGCTGTTGAGGGAGGCGAGTAGGGTGGAGTTAAGGTGGTTGAGTTGGTCATCGGGTGAGCTGAGGTTCGAGTCCAGGGGGAGAGTAGAGGATAGCAGGTCGGAGAGGTGCTGGGGATCGACAGAGCGTAAATTACGGAAGATGATGTTCCTGGGTGGGGGGGGGTGGCGGACGGGGGATGCGATGATGAACTGTATGAGTTTGTGGTCAGAGAGGGGAAAGGGGCAGGGGTGGAGGTCGAGTACTGGGAGGTTGGTGGAGCAGACAAGGTCAAGGATGTGTCCTTTATCATGGGTGGGGAAGGTGACATGTTGGGTAAATGAGAAATTGTCCAGAAGGGAGGAGAATTCAGAAGCGAGTTTGCAGGTGGGGGAGTCCATGTGGATGTTGAGGTCGCCGAGGAGTAACATACGTGGGGAGAGGGATGAAGCAATGGTAAGGAGTTCAGTGAGATCAGAGAGGAAGGAGGGGTGTAGTTTGGGGGGGGCGGTAAATGAGGATAACTGTCAGTGAGGGAGTGGTTTTGAAGGCGAGGAATTCGAAGGATGATACTGAGGGGAGGGTGAGTTCTGTAGTCCGGATGTTCTCGTTGTAAATGACAGCCAGCCCACCACCACGGCGTGAGGGGCGGGGTTTGTGCTGTAGCTCCGCCCCTTGATGGCACTGTTTGTTTCTTCTGTAACGTTCGACAAAAGGGAGTCGGAAACAGGCTTCCAGTGATTGGAAAACCTCTCCTAGGTTGGAAAATAAAAAAAAATTAAGAAGAAATATTAAACAAAATGCCTCTTGCGGGCATGAAGAGACAAAAAGTCCAGCTAGCTCCCAATTGATTCCCATGTTAAATCTTTCCGGAACTTTCTTCAGAACAGAGAGAAGTACACTTTAGACAAACTGCTCCCATCTCCACATTTTACACACAAAACCAAAAAAACAACATATATCAGTTCATTGGGGTTCCCTGATGCTCACGGTCTGGTAATTTTTTGATAGGAGCCATGGTTTTTGAACAGGTGGCAAAATTGTCAGATATAATCCTCAATGCATTCTTAATGGGACTCAGTGCTGCAGTCGTCACCAAGGTAACCTTTCATCTCTGGGTTTACACACACAGGTGTTTGTAAACATTCACCACTACCACCCTACCACCCTACCTACCTACCTACCTACCTACCTACCTACCTACCTACCTACCTACCTACCTACCTACCTACCTACCTACCACCCTACCTACCTACCTACCTACCTACCTACCTACCTACCTACCTACCACCCTACCTACCTACCGACCTACCTACCTACCTACCTACCCACCTACCCACCTACCCACCTACCTACCTACCTACCTACCTACCTCTCTCTCTCTCTCTCTCTCTCTCTCTCTCTCTCTCTCTCTCTCACAGACAGACAGACAGACAGACAAACACTCTCTCTCTCTCTCTCACAGACAGACAGACACTCTCTCTCTCTCTCTCTCACAGACAGACACACACTGTCTCTCTCTCTCTCTCACACACACACACACACACACACACACACACTCACACTCTCTCTCTCTCTCTCTCTCACAGACAGACACTCTCTCTCTCTCTCTCACACACACACACACACACACACACACACACACACACACACACACACACACTCTCTCTCTCACAGACACATCAAGAGAAGAGAGGGCGATCAAGAGAAGTGAGAGAGGGTGATAGAAGAGTGATAGGGTGATCAAGAGAAGAGAGAGGGCGATCAAAAGGAGAGAGAGAGGGCAATCAAGAGAGAGAGAGAGATAGGGCGATCAAGAGGAGAGAGAGAGGGGCGATCAAGAGGAGAGAGAGGGGGCGATCAAGAGGAGAGAGAGGGGGCGATCAAGAGGAGAGAGAGGGCGATCAAGAGGAGAGAGAGAGGGTGATCAAGAGAAGAGAGAGGGCGATCAAGAGGAGAGAGAGGGCGATCAAGAGGAGAGAGAGTGGGCGATCAAGAGCAGAGAGAGAGGGCGATCAAGAGGAGAGGGCGATCAAGAGGAGAGAGAGAGGGCGATCAAGAGGAGAGAGAGAGGGCGATCAAGAGGAGAGAGAGAGGGCGATCAAGAGGAGAGAGAGAGGGCGATCAAGAGGAGAGAGAGGGCGATCAAGAGGAGAGAGAGAGGGCGATCAAGAGGAGAGAGAGAGAGGGCGATCAAGAGGAGAGAGAGAGAGGGCGATCAAGAGGAGAGAGAGAGGGCGATCAAGAGAAGAGAGAGAGAGGGCGATCAAGAGAAGAGAGAGAGGGCGATCAAGTGAAGAGAGAGAGGGCGATCAAGAGGAGAGAGAGGGCGATCAAGAGGAGAGAGAGAGGGCGATCAAGAGAAGAGAGAGGGCGATCAAGAGAAGAGAGAGAGGGCGAGCAAGAGAAGAGAGAGAGAAGAGAGAGAGGGCGATCAAGAGAAGAGAGAGAGGGCGATAGAAGATTGAGAGGGTGATCAAGAGAAGAGAGAGAGTAATGTAACCTCCTAATGTAATGTATTACTCCTTTGAAAATGTTCAAAAAGTGCTCAAACTTCACATTTGTGCTAACAGCCCAGCCGTGAAGACATCTACGGGACAGTTTTGAGATTTCTTCAAATGCCGTTGCCATGGCAACACAATGCTCACCATGAAACACGGTTTTCTCATAACTTCAGTGAAAATGATCAAAATGGCCCAAAACTTCACAGGTTTGGTAACGATGCAGCCATCAACACATCTAAGCGTATTATGGGGTGTCATCAAATGCCGTTGCCATGGCAACAGATAATTGACCATCAAGTTAGTTCAAAAGTTTGTAGTTCAAATATTCTGCTGCTTTCCCAAGCCTTTTTACTTTCTATTCTCATCTTAATACAAATTCATTCACTACTACTTACATCTGATATTTAACTCCTTCAGCCTATTTTCAGCTGCAGAAACCATTCAACTATTACATTATTCAGCTATTTCAGGACATCAAGGCTATACATGTTTTTTTAAACCTTTTCTTTTAAATATTAAGCTTTTTCTGCATTTTTGTAGCTAAAAGCAGCTGCCATTCAGCTAATAACATATTCAGCTTTTTCAGCTAAATTCAGCCACAAATGTTCACAGTTTACAGCATTCGCACGCATTTTCTGCAGGAAATGCATTTTCTAGTTACTCTCTACCAGAGATGGGACCAAGTCATTGTTTTGCAAGTCCGAGTCAAGTCTCAAGTCTTTGCGCTCAAGTCCGAGTCAAGTCTCAAGTCTTTGCGCTCAAGTCCAAGTCAAGTCTCAAGTCAGGATGGGAAAGTTCAAGTCAAGTCCAAGTCCTAAACTTTGACAAAACGAGTCTTAAACAAGTCATTATGTGCTTTTCAACAAATGTAATGACATCGATCAACAGAATAATACTTAATAATCAAACTGCTCTTTATTAGTCACATTAATAATTTAATAATCCATTTTCTCTCTGCTGGTAAAGTAACGTGTTTGTCTTCTATTGTAAGAGGGATCAGTAAGGTAAGGCTACCATGACGGTTTGATTCAGAAGGAGTTTAATGTATAAGATCCCTGATGTTGAGGTGACCAGAATGTTTATTTCCACTGTGTACAGCATGTTATAAGGGACCCACAACCTATCTTTATGCAAGGGATAATGTGCAGCGAGGCGTCTCTATGGGGAAAAGAACACCTGAATCTACATCCCTCTGCAGGTGGTACTTTAACTGTATTTTGATGCTAATACTTTTACTTGTAACATTTTGAATGCAGGATCTTTTATTGTAACCGAGTATTCCTACACTCTGGTACTGTTACTCAAGTACAAGATCTGAACTTCTCCCACCTCTGACAATAAATCCTGAGTGGTTACCAAAACAAAACCCTGCTCTGAAGGTTATTTTCATTTTACAAATGTCGCTGGCCTGTACCACTACACCTGCGGTCTTTGGAGCGTCTGCCCCCCACCCTTCTTTCACATAATGGTATGATCCTAGTGTGTCCTCGCATATGATTGGCCGCATGGTGGCTCAGCAAAATAAAGTCCCGCCCCTGCCTGCTTGGATTCTCAGCAAGAGTTGCAGCGGCTGAAGATTCTGCTCTCCTAACGGCAGCTCGCGATCGGCGTGTTGGAGACCCCTGAATTAAATTATCAAGTCACCTCAAGTCAGAAGGCTCAAGTCCAAGTCAAGTCCCGAGTCATTGGTGTTCAAGTCCAAGTCGAGTCGCAAGTCTTTTGTGATGTTGTCAAGTCGAGTCCAAAGTCATCAAATTGGTAACTCGAGTCTGACTCGAGTCCAAGTCATGTGACTCGAGTCCACACCTCTGCTCTCTACTCCACTCCCTAACTCACACACACACAGCAGGGTCAACGTCACGACTCCCCAGCCCTCCCCCCTCTGCTCCCCCAACCACAGGCCCGCACACCGACCAGCATTACTGTGCAGCTCTGTGATTGGCAGAGAGACGGGGGACACCTGAGTGACACACCCAGCACCCTATGCAGGGTCGCTACACTTCCCCTGGATCTCTATAAAGTTTATTAAAAACTACAACCCCCATGATGCATTAGCTGTTATCCTTGCTAACAGAGACACACTTGTTGAGACTGTAAAGAGTCAGAGAGACTTTTAAAACTCATGCAGAGTTAGGCTGTGGACAAACTGTCCAAAAATCAGCTCCTCTCGTCTTTTCGTCTTGGTTAGGAAAAGACGAGAGGAGCTGATTTTTGGACGATTCGACCGGAAACCAGGGTTTCTTGTTTCCCCCCAGCTAACATGCTCACGGAGAGCCTGAAACACAACTTCCGGTGCTGGCCTTCACAATAAAACCCACGGTTTTCTCTCTTCACCTTTCTCTTCTTACAAATATTATATTACAGGAAGAGGGGGAATACTTATAATATAGATACAGGTGTTTCAGGAGAAATAAACCGGGTTCTCTCCGCAGCTCCATGTCTGTGTATCTTAAAGGTTTAGGTATTGTCTAAGGGGAAATCATAGCTGCTTTTATTTTGAAGTCCCTGCACCGGAAGTGATGGTCCCGCTCTTTCTAACTTGGAACCAGATCGCGTCTCGTGGGTTCTCTCTCTACATCCATGGTTCTCTCTCTACATCCATGGTTCTCTCTCGGTGTTCCTGAGACAGTGTGTGTGAGCAGCTGATCCATCGTCTGTGTCTCTGGATGAACCTCTGACTTTGTGCTCTTTCTTCTGAAGCCTTTAGCTCGGACTCTAGAAGCTAGCTTAGCATGCTAGCTGGTAACACGCTAGCAACACAGAGTGAGAGAAACAGGAAGTGGTGATTTAGTAAACATGCTATTAGATTACTGCACTGAAAATCACTCACAAAACCTTATTATTTATCTTTTCTCTACATCCAACACATCGATTCACATCGTGAGGTGACACAGAATCGATGGGTACCCTCATTATCACTCAATTATACGCAATCGCGACGTTATAAACAAAAACGGACATCAAAACAGGTGACGCTAGGTAGCTAAAAATGCTAATATTTTTAACTTGGCTCTGTAGTCTCTCCAAAGTGGTCTTCAATGGCATTAAAACGATAAAAACGCTGCTGAAGTTAATCCATAGGTTAATCCAATGTGTCTGTGTCCCTTTGAAATGATTTCTGATAATCCATAAGCATTAAAACTGCTTTTCCGTTTCCAGATGTCAGAGCTAGAGATAGGTTCACTCTGATGCAAAATTACATGCGCGAAGCCCCCACCTTTTCTTTTCACAATGAGTGTGTGTGGGGGACTCCCCCTTCAATTCTATTGGCTCTAACGGTCAGAAAGAGGTGTCAACCATCAACATCGAGCAAGGGGGGCCAGAGACATGGAAAATCCACCCAAATGACCCCAGAAGTGGTTTCTTTTGGCTAAATCTCTCTAAAAAGGTCAAATGTCACTTGTTTTGCATCAATCTTGATACAGGGTACTTATTACATGTTGTACTTTGGATTCCTAAAGCTTTTAGTCTACTAACCCATCATCCAAGGGTAGTTTTCACTATAAGTAAAAAATACCAGAACACATGACAGAATGAATCTTTGTAATATATTTATGTTCTCTTGTTTAAATAATCATACCAGTATTTAATGTATGCTGGTCACCTGGAATCCTGGTAAGCTTCCAGCATGGTATATTTAATACTATTATTAAACATAAGCTGGTGATAGATGGATAAACCAGCCATCACGGCCAGCTAAAGTGTCCAAAACCCCTCTCCAGCCAACCATTCCAGCCTAATATCTACTGGCTGGTCAATTTACACCAGCTAAATGCATCTAAGCTGTTTTTTCAGCAGAGTTATTATTATTTATTTACTATTTATCGAGAATCTCTATGAATTATAATCAAATGTATACCAGTCTGTGTTCTGTTGCCTGAGCCAAGTGTGCCTGCTACATTACGATGTATTATTATTAGGGCTGTCAAGTTAACGCGCTAATAACTTATCACAGTGTCTCCACACACACACACACACACACACACACACACACACACACACACACACACACACACACACACACACACACACACACACACACACACACACACACACACACACACACACACACACACACACACACACACACTTTGTATTGTATGAGAGAGGTTCCAGGTTGTTGTGTTTAATATTCATGAGAATATTTGTCATTGTTCAAATGATATTAAACAAACATATAAAGCATATTTGTCCACTCATATGTTGATAAGAGTATTAAAAACTTGAAAAATATCCCTCTAAGGTACATTTAGAACAGATAGAAAATGTGCGATTAATTTGCGGTTAACTATGGACATCATGCGCCGAAACTCGGTTCTCATCTGGAACCCTAGTCTTATGTAATATTCAATGCTTTGTTTTGTCTTTTCATTAGCTGTAAGCTGCAATCATCAAGATTAAAACGCTGGAAATAATCACTTTGTGTCTGATGAATCTATGTGATGTATAAGTTTAAACTTTATAAATTGAATTACTGATATAAACTCACTTTTCCATGATATTCAATTTATTGAGATGCACCTGTATGAGTCCAAGTACAGGTTTAGCAAGGCGGTGAGAGATGCTAAACGACTACTCTGAGAAACTCCAACACCAGTTCTCAGCTAACGACTCTGCAGACAGGTCACAAACTGTAAGGCTAAGGCCTCACACTCCGTGAACGGCCGACGCCTTGCTAAGCGGCAGTGAAACTACGTTTTAGACCAGCTACCGTACTAACTCACCTGTTGTCCTGAAACTCTCCAGGGCATCTGGAAAAAAGGTGTAATTGACAGACAATCGAGCCAACAGAAATACACAGTGGGCGGAACTTCGTGGTTAGATTTTAAATTCTAATACTCTAGAGTTTCTCTGAATATGTGTTTCCTGTTTCCTGCAGACGTCCAGCAGCTGGTGGTGGTTAAAGAAGAGGTTCCCCCTGAGCAGCAGGAGTGGAGCTCCAGTCTGGACCAGGAGGACCCAGAGCCCCCCCCACACATTAAAGAGGAACAGGAGGAACTCTGGATCAGTCAGGAGGGAGAGCAGCTTCAAGGGCTGGAGGAGGCTGATATCACCAAGTCCACATTCACTCCTGTCCCTGTGAAGAGTGAAGATGATGAAGAGAAACCTCAGTCCTCTCAGCTTCATCAAAGACAAACTGAACACCTGGAAACAGAAGCTGATGGAGAGGACTGTGGAGGACCAGAACCAGCCAGGAACTCAGATCCAGAGAGACATTTACAACCAGAGACTGAGGACAACCCTGGAGACTCTTCTGAACCTGACACTGAAGACAGTGCTGATTGGAAGGAGACCAGAGAACCAGGTTCAAAGTCTCAGAGAAATAAACAAGACCCTGTCAGTGATTCAAGACGTAGTGCAGGAGAGAGACCATTCAGCTGCTCAGTCTGTAAGAAATCCTTTCCAAAGAGAGGACATTTCCAACGACACATGAGAATACACACAGGAGAGAAAACATTCAGCTGCTCAGTCTGTAAGAAATATTTTACATGGAGAGGAGATTTAAAGGGCCACATGAGAAACCACACAGGAGAGAAACCATTCAGCTGCAGTGTTTGTGACAAAATATTCACCTGGAGTCATCAGGTCAAAATCCATAAGTGTGTTGGTCGTCAGTCCTCACAGCTTCATCAAACTCAAACTGAGGAGAACAGAGAGCCAGAGCCTCCAGCCAGCAGCTCAGCTGAACACATGGAAACAGAAGCTGATGGAGAGGACTATGGAGGACCAGAACCAGCCAGGAACTCAGATCCAGAGAGACATTTACAACCTGAGACTGAGGACAACCCTGGAGACTCTTCTAAAGACACTGAAGACAGTGCTGATTGGAAGAAGACCAGAGAACCAGGTTCAAAGTCTCAGAGAAATAAACAAGACCCTGTCAGTGATTCAAGACGTAGTGCAGGAGAGAAACCATTCAGCTGCTCATTTTGTAAGAAATATTTTACACAGAGTGGAGATTTAAATAGACACATGAGAGTCCACACAGGAGAGAAACCATTCAGCTGCATAATTTGTGAGAAATCTTTTGCAGATCCTTGCAATTTAAAGAGACACATGAGAATCCACACAGGAGAGAAACCGTTCAGCTGCTCAGTCTGTGAGAAATCTTTTGCAGATACGGGAGATTTAAAGAGACACATGAGAGTCCACACAAGAGAGAAACCATTCAGCTGCAGTTTTTGTGACAAAATATTCACCTGGAGTCATCATGTCAAAAGCCATAAGTGTGTTGGTCGTCAGTCCTCACAGCTTCATCAAACTCAAACTGAGGAGAGCAGAGAGGCAGAGCCTCCAGGCAGCAGCTCAGCTGAACACATGGAAACAGAAGCTGATGGAGAGGACTGTGGAGGACCAGAACCAGCCAGGAACTCAGATCCAGAGAGACATTTACAACCAGAGACTGAGGACAACCCTGGAGACTCTTCTGAACCTGACATTTTCCAAGTCAAATCTGCATGTGCAACAAAAAAAGAGGACAATTAATTAGTCCTACGACAATTCAGATGAGGAAAATCTGTCTGACTGTATAAAGTCTGTGTGACAATATTCATACATGACTTCATATAAACACCATCTTTATCAACAGAAGTTTTGAATATGTTTAATGTTTTTGTCATACTACTTTTCTGATTTATACTATAACCACTGACTGATTCATCTGCAGAGTAGTTTCTCTAATAATCTGTTTGGTTAATGAAATGTTGTGACTTGAAACTTCCATTGAGATGTGTTTGATAGTTCCTGTTGAGTTATCAGTCAGGTTCCGAGAATCAGGGCGGTAGGAGAGGGAGAAATTCAACCGAATGAAAAAGAGGGCCCATCTAGCCTGTCGGGAATTCAGTCTGCGGGCCGACCGGATGTATTCCAAATTCTTGTGGTCGATCCACACCAGGAAAGGTTGACTGGTCTCCTCGAGCCAGTGACGCCACTCCTCCAGGGCCAACTTCACTGCTAGCAGCTCCCGGTTTCCTACATCATAGTTTCTTTCTGCTGGTGTCAAACTCCTCGAAAAGAAAGCACAGGGATGGAGTTTTTGGCTGTTGGTTGCTCGCTGAGACAGGATGGCCCCCACCCCCATATCAGAAGCATCCACTTCCAAAACAAAATGTCTTTCAGGATCGGGTACTCGGAGGATCGGGTACTCGGAGGATGGGGGCGGAGGTGAACCTAGCCTTAAGGTTCTGGAACGCCTCCTCAGCCGAGGAGGACCACTGGAACATAACCTTAGAGGAGGTCAGGGCTGTGAGTGGAACGGCCAAGGTGCTGTATCCACGAATGAACCTCCGGTAGAAGTTGGCGAACCCGAGGAACTTTTGTAGCCGCTTCCGGGAGTCTGGAACCGGCCAGGAAGTGACTGCATCAACCTGGGAGGGATCCATCTCAATGCTCCCCTGTCCCACGATGTATCCCAGAAAAGAGACAGAGGAGGTGTGAAACTCACACTTCTCAGTCTTAACAAACAGCGAGTTCTCCAGCAATCTCTGGAGAACCGCCTGGACGTGTTCTTTCATTGCGCGTTTCCACTACACGGCCTCGCTCGTCCCCGCTCGGCCTCCTTTGGCCGCACCCGGCCTCGTTAGGACCAGCTCACTTTGTGGCGCGTTTCCATTACAGTTTAGGAACCGGGTTAGTATATATAGTAACGCAGTGTAGGCGGAGCGACGCTGCTTAAAACTGCCGTGACGTCATCTTCAATGCGACAAAGCGACACAACACACAACAATGGAGGATGTGGAAAAGATTGTTTGCTTGTTGCTTGCTGTGTGGTTCTTTATCACAAGAAATAGGCAAGAGATGTTTCGAAAGAGGCGACTTGTAGCAAGACGAGGTATAGAGGCAGCTGACGCGAGAGTTCTGGCAGCCCGCAGAGAATACAGGAGGACTCGAACTACTACTACTAATACTTCTTCTTCGAGACTACAATGCTACTTGGTAAGCTAACCTTCGCTAACTAGCAATGTGTTTAGGCTCACGCTCCCCATAGGACCAAAGTATTTCAAGTATTTAATTAATTGTAGCTACCACTTTTACGTATTAAAATATGTATGCTTTTGTTTGTGTATTTCAGAAGTTACGTCGCCGCCCTAGACCATGTGTTTGGATGGTCGACCGAGCTACCGAGTGGTGGAATGTGATTGTTCCATCTTTCACACACACTCAGTGGGTGTAGAACTTCAGGATGTCTGAAGAAACCTACGTCTACCTGTGCAACAAACTGCGGCCAGCGATGGAGAGACAGGACACACCATTCCGCGTGTGTATACCTCTAAAGAAGAGAGTGGCCATCGCACTGTGGAAGCTTGCTACCGGCTCAGAGTACAGAAGCATAGGACATCTTTTCGGAGTGAGCAAGACAACTGTGTGCGGGTGTGTGCAAGACTTCTGTGCTGCTGCAGAGACGTTGTTAGTACCGGAACTAATTCGTTCACCAGACCGGGAGAAATTTGCAGAAATGGCTGCCTATCCTGAGAACAGGTGGGGGCTCCCTCAGTGTGTAGGTGCTATTGATGGATCACACATACCCATCTTGGCACCACAGGAATACCACTGTGACTATTTCAACTGTAAAGGCTGGCACTCCATCATCCTTCAAGGAGTTGTTGATGGTAAGGGACATTTCTGGAATGTGTTTGCAGGAATGCCTGGGAGCTTGCATGACGCTCGGGTTTTGAGACTGTCCACATTGTGGGAGTTGGCCAGTCGTGGCAACTACTTTCCAGCTTGCACCAGGAATATTGGTGGGGTGAATGCTGGCTATTACATCCTGGGAGACAATGCCTATCCCTTGCAAAACTGGCTCATAAAACCCTTCGCTGACACTGGACGGCTAACAGAAGAACATGTGACATACAACAAGAAGATTTGCAGAGCACGGGTAGTGGTTGAAAACGCTTTTGGTAGACTGAAGGGAAGGTGGCGTTGCCTCATGAAAAGAAATGACTGTGATGTGAAACTTGTTAAATCAATGGTGCTGACATGCTGTGCTCTGCATAACCTCTGCGAGAGTCATGGAGAGACCTATGATGATGGGGGGATGCACCAGCAGCAGCAGAGCCAGGGGTAGCAGTGGCACAAGGTGCAGAGGAGGAGGGCAGGGACATACGAGAGGGTCTGAAGCGCTACCTGAATACATAAATAGTCATTGTATGGTATTGAACATAAATAAAAAAAGAATGTTTCACATACATGTGTTTGTCAAATTATTTAAACCCAAGAAATGTTATCAGAATTGACTATTTAGTAAATATTTGAATTTCAAGCACCAGTATTTACTGCCCCATAAAAATAATAATCTAAGCAAATATCAAAGCAAACTATAAACATAAATACAACAGTGTAAAACACAGCAGAACTATATTCAGCTTCAAGGTTTTGTATTTTGTCATACGAACATAGCTACAGTGTAGTTAGTTTCTTTTGTTCTCTTCTCTTTTAAATATATAAGCAATGTGTTTGAGTCTAGCACAACGAGGGTATTACAATTGAGTAATTTTTACTAAATGTATTATTTATCATGTATTCTTAATACCATTACAAAATATGTAATGTTATGTTTTAGAGGACCTCAAGCGAGCAAACTCAATTTCAAACAGTATGCAGAGTTGTCCTGCTAAAGACTTAAAATGTTTTATTTAACCAAGTATTTATTCTCTTATTTGCTTTAATTGCAACAGATGATAAAGGTTTCACTGTGCAGTGCTTTGTGGGCGATGATGGTGTTTATGATATTTCTGACTGACGAGGGACGCCTAGATGATGCCATCTTTCTGTGTGATCGCTGTTGGGTGCAATTATTTATCAACAAGCAATAAGATAAGTCAAAGAAGTACTTTATTTAACACAAACAAAGTGTTTTCTTGCAGCAGCATAAAAAAGGCATGGCATTATACAATACAAAAAAAAAATGATTGTATTGCATTGAAAGATAAAAAATATACAAGAAAGTACAAATGTAAATACGGTAAACTATATCATCTCAGCCAGAGGTTATTGGATCACAGAGGCGGAGGAGACGGGGCACGTTGGCTGCCCGTTCCCACTAGCACCTGGCAAATAGTGCGCATGAAGGATGCATTAAAGCTCTCTGCGTGAGCCATCTCCTCCCTTCTCAAGGCGGCTTCCAACACCCTCGCCTCCCTCGCCTCCACCATGGTCTGGTTCATGTACTGAGCCTGCAGGGCCCGGTCTTCCTTCTGCAGGGCCCGGTCTTCCCTCTGCAGGGCCCGGTCTTCCCTCTGCTCGGCCAGGTTCTGCTCCTGGTGTTCCTTCTGCTGGGCCAGTTGCCGTTCCAGCAGGGCCAGTTCCTCTCCTCCTCGTCTCCTCTTGCCTGGTTGACAAGATAATTATATAAATAATAATTAGCAATAACAATGAAAAAACACAGGTACAGGTCACACAAGGATATAAGAATAAAATGTATAAACAGAACAACAGTAAGGATGAATTAAAGAAAGTTCTGGCCATAGATACTAGCTGCTTACTAGCTAGTTACTTTACTTGTAACAGAGCATTCGCACACAGTGGTACAGCTTATTTTACTTACTGACGATGGATGGTCTACATTTTTTTTTAAAAGTCACAATTCCAGCCTATTTCTTACCTAGAACCACACGCGGTGTCGAGCTGGCACTCGGCGTTGGTGTCTGTGCTCGTGTTGGTGTCTGTGCTCGAGCTGGAGTTTGTGCTGTAGAAATGGAAGATATCGATGCACCGGACGGTATTGGTTCCTCCTCGCCATTCAAAACGTAATCATCTAGAACAGAAACATGACTTGTTAATTCCACAAACTACTGCAGCACAATACTATAAATAGCAACAACAACTATAGAAAAGACAAACTGAACGTAAACAATGGCACATGTGGTGTTAGCAAACACTAGCTCTAGCTAATGCTATCTGCCTTAGCTAGCTAGCTAGCCTTCGGGGCTCCATAAAAGCATGGGTTGTCGAACATAAATGTAAGGATACAATAGACTTATTTGTTAGAAGTGAGCTTTAGAACAGTGTTACGAACCCACTAGGGATGAGTAAGTTAACACACACCAGATGGTTTTGGTAAGTAATTATAATAGGGTTTTAATGAAATAACACAAAGGTGTACAACAAAAAGGGAGCAAAAGTAGCCTAAGCCAAACAAAGAAGCCAAAAGGGCGCAGGTCTACTGCTAATAACAGAAAAAGGACTCTAAAACATGAGCCTAGTTATCACACCTGAGATCACTTCCAATCAGCACTAATGGAAGGAGCTGCAGGAAAACACAGCTAACAAAATAAACTAAACACCCCACTTTAAACACATATATCAACTCTCGACACTAAGCACATATATCACACCAAACACAGTCTGTAGTGTCCACAACACAAGAGCAAAAGGTATGAGGCGTCTGATTGCAGCAGAGCCTCCTGAGTGATAATTGTCCCCAGGCTTTGTAGTAATCTCCGGAAGGTGTGCTCTGGGATTGCACGGGGATTGGAGAGCGTCGGGCCCGGCGTGCTCCAATCAGCGTCTTCGGAGGAGGACCAGGAGATGACAGCCAACGACATTGGGGCAACCACACAGCTCATTTACATATTACACACAGCTGCAAACAATCTCAGACAGGTTAACGAGCAGACAGAAACAGCAGCCGTAACAAACAGATAGGGACACAAAGGTTTCAAGAAAATAACAGAGCGTTAGCAAAAACGTACCATTCATAGACTCCAGTAACGCTGTTGCTGAGTCCAGGCCTCCCTCCCTCCCTCCGCTAGCCGGTCTATGGCCGTAAATGCTGTTCATGAGGTCAAACCACTTCCAGTTTTTCCTACCGGCACCACTGGTGTTGTTATTTTCCTTTACCAAGCGATATTCACCCTTCATCTTTTTCAGTTTTTCCCTACACTGCACGACAGTCCTTGAGTACCCGCTTTAATATTTCGAGTTGTCCTGTCGAGCTCCCGCTGGATCTTGTCATTAGCAATGTAATGGAGGAACGTCGTCACTTCCTCGACCGACCATGGTGTGCTTTTCTTTGCCATTGTTAACTTCTTAGTCCTCTGTTAACAAAAATGCTGTTTGTAAAAATGCTGCAAGCATCGCTGTATATAAGCGACGCTAGGGATTATCTCGCACGCCGATTGTGACGATTCTCTCCGACCAATCAGCAGCCGAGAGCGTTGACATCACAAACTCAGCCCGGTTGTCTCTGGCCCTAGCCCCACGATTTTATGAGGCCAGAAAAACTGTGAATTAGGACCCGCCGGCCGGTACTAGGCCAAGTGGAAACGCAACCACAAACGGGCCGCTGACGTCACAGCCCTCTTAAACCGGGCTGCGCGCTGTAGTGGAAACGCGCCATCAGAGTCTTGGAAAAGATCAGGATGTCATCCAAGTAAATAAATACGTGCCGGTCCAACATGTCACAGAGCACGTCATTTACCAACGACTGGAATACTGCAGGGACGTTGGTAAGTCCAAAAGGGATCACCAGATACTCGTAGTGCCCCGAGGCGGTGTTGAAGGCGGTCTTCCACTCATCCCCCTCGCTAAAACATACCAGGTGGTACGCGTTACGCAAGTCCAGCTTAGTGAATATGGTTGCTCCCTGCAGCAACTCGAATGCAGAGCAGATAAGAGGCCGTGGGTATCGATTCTTTATAGTAATGTCATTAAGGCCCCGAAAGTCGATACAGGGCCTTAGGGTCTTGTCTTTCTTCTCCACAAAGAAGAACCCCGCTCCAGCGGGTGATGAGGAAGGGCGAATAATCCCAGCCGCCAGAGAGTTATTGATGTAAGTCTCCATGGAAACTCTTTCCGGAGCAGACAGGGAGTACAATCGACCCCCGGGAGGGCTGGTGCCGGGATGCAGGTCGATGGCACAGTCGTAAGGCCGGTGTGGTGGTAGGGAAGTAGCCCTCGTCTTGCTGAATACTTCCATGGAGTCCAGATATTCCGGTGGGACCCCTGTAACATCCGGAACTCGGCTGGGGTTCACCGAACGCTGAGGCGCGGCAGCCTGTTTCAGACAGATCTGATGACAAGTGGGGCTCCACCCCAAAATGGCTCCCGTCTCCCAGTCAATGTTAGGGTTGTGGCGGCGGAGCCATGGGTAACCCAGGATAAGCGGGATATGTGGAGACCGGAGAACATGAAACGGAATAGTTTCCGGAGAGGAGCATGTGAACGGGTACAGTCTGATGAGTCACTGTCCCAAGCAGGTGACCGTCTAAGGCAGACGTGTCAAACTCAAGGCCCGCGGGCCAAATGTGGCCCGCCACGTCATTTGATGTGGCCCGCGAGAGCTCGCAAAGAATATAAACAGTTTATTATACGGTTACATGCCGTTTAAGCACGTTGCCCATAAACTGCATGTCCCAAAATGCATTTCGTTTTGTGACGTGCGCACTGAAGCGACTTCCTATCAGCAGCGGCACTCTGAGGCGGTGAGTGACCAGTGTGTGACTGTGAGTGACACAGAGTTGAAGGAACATAATTTACAGCGGCACAGAGACACCAAACACGGAGCAAAGTCTGCTTCAGCAACCGAGACAAGCAACTCCAGTCCCAGAACAAACAGACAGAATGACCCGCTCTTTAAGAATCAGTCGGTGTTGCTGCGGCTCAGAGACACACATGGATTTATTATGTTTTAGAAAAACTCGCGTTACGGTTATTTCCGGTTTCTGGTTGATTAAAATATATGAGGTCTTGGCTTGCAGAGTATGAACGTCTTTTTGCTATATTCAGACGATAAATACTTATAAATACTTGTGTAAAGTTTGTAAAGGAAGGAGGAAAACTTCCGCGATCCCTGTCCCCTCTCACTCTGTTCCTCCTCAACACGCCGCCGCCCCCCCCCCCCCCCCCCCCCCACTCACTGCTTACTGAAATAGTGAGTGACAGGTGATAGTAACACAGCAGGATCTGGGACAGGGGGTTCTCAAAGTCTTGGCTTTCAAACTATTAAAATATTATTGCTGAATTCAAATGAAATATAGCCTACTTAAATAATGCTTGATATACAAAAGAAAAATACTTTATTATTCACAAAAAATAGATTTCACAAACATTGTATCTCTTTTTGATAAGATATGATGAGGCTAACTAAATTTCATAAATTCATGGGATTTATGTAACAGTAAGAGAGTGAAATGTTAGTCTGAGCCCACATACAGTATTTTTGTGTCTACGTGCACAATACATTAATGCACAACCATGTGCTTTCAGACGTAGTTATTGCCAAAACCAATAATACTCCAATGCAGAGGCAATATTGTTATACAGTATAAAACATTATTTTGATATTTATATATGTATATTTATATAGTGTTAAAATTACAACCGGCCCTTTGAGGGCAACCATAATGCTGATGTGGCCCGCGATGAAATTGAGTTTGACACCCCTGGTCTAAGGCGCTGGCTGGAACTGGGCGAGATAAGGGAGCCCGGTCTATTCCCAATTGCAGCATAAGCTCTTTGTCCATAATACTTGCGTCCGAACCAGAGTCAATAAAGACTGCAAGGGCCTGAGAGCTATCCGGTAATAGCAACCTGGCGTGGCTCAATGGTCTCTGAGCGGGAACAAATCCAGGGGTTTGGCTCACCAGTATGTTCCCCATTACTGCTTAGCCTTGCCTTTTACCGGGCAGCAAGAAACAAAATGGCCGGCCGCAGTAGAGACATAGGTTACCTCGTCTGCGATGTTCACGTTCCTCCAAGGTGAGGCTGGTGCGACCCACCTGCATGGGCTCATCACCCCCTGGTTGCGGCTCTGGAGTGAGGGGAGGAGTCCCAGTCGGGACGCCCAGGCATGTTGAACTCCCTCCGACCGTCGCTCCCGTCTCCGTGTCTGGATGCGCCGATCCATGCGGGAAGTCAGCTCAATCAGCCCATCCAGTGAGTTGGGCAGATCAAAAGACACCAGCTCGTCTTTAATGTAAGCCGCCAAGCCACGCAGATAGGGGTCACACTGGGCTGCAGAATTCCAGTTGCTGAGGCGGCCCCTGGTGCGAAACCCAATCGCATAATCCACCACAGATCCATTACCCTGGCTCAGGCTCAGTAGTCCTCCTGCAGCGTCTGGACCCACAGACACGGGTCCAAACACCTTGCGCAGCTCCGCGGAAAAGAAGGGGAAAGAAGAGCAGGCGGGTGTCTGCTGCTCCCATTCAGCTGTTTGATTGATTGATTGAAAAGTTTATTAACAGCTTGTATATTGGGTACAGTACAGTACAGCTCAAAACATACAATTGTTAAGGGGATGCAGACCAGAGAAAGACTTTCGTCTTGTTTACATCAGGGTCCCCCATTTCCAATTCATCATATCATTTAAGACATATAAGACATATTTGACATACAGATGGCTTATTTACAATTTACATACAGGTGGTTTTTTACATACAGATGGCTTATTTACAATTTTCATTTTAGATTTCGTTCTAATACATCCTAACCGGACATTTAAGACATACCAAGTCTACAGATATACAGTTAGTAACAGAGTCTAAAATGCGAGTATATACATAGATGGGGGGGGGAAGCTGTCCATTGTACGACAGGTTGAGATTTGTACCATTACCGGGGCCAGTTTTGCAATGCTTTCCCCCGAAGGTGCTCTTTAAGAGAGGTTTTGAAGGTAAGTATAGTTTTACTTTCCTTTACAGTTGTGGGAAGAGCGTTCCACCTTGATGTGGCATAATTGCGAAACGTGTATTCCCCTTTTTTTGTGCCAAATCTGGGTTTTACATGATTTGTGGAGCTCCCTCTGGTGTTATGATCATGGTATTCCTTGACCTTTGGGAAGAATTTTGACATGTACATGGGTACCATAGAGGTGTAGTGGATCTTGTAGACCAGGCCCATTGCAAGTAGCTGTACTCTGTCGTCTACTCTAAGCCATCCTAGGTTGTCAAAGTGGGCAGAGGTGAGGTGGGTTCTAGATGAAAGGTCAAGCAGTAGTCTGACCAGTTTATTTTGCGATGTTTGAAGTTTTATTTTTAGCGCCTTGGAGGTGCTATGGTACCATGACGTGCAAGCATAGTCATAGTACCCTTGAATGAGTGCTCCTGCCAGAGTTTTCAGGGTGTTTTTGTTTACCAGAGAGGAGATCCGGTATAGGAATCTAGTTCTTTGATTGACTTTTTTTATTACATTGGATGCCATTTTGTCACAGGAGAGGTTTGCCTCAAGAATAGATCCTAGGTATGTAATTTCCTTCTTACTTGTGACAATAATGTCACCCACTGCAACTGAGAAGTCGTCGGATTTGCTGAGATTATGTTTCGAACCGAAGAGAATGGACTCTGTTTTACCCAGGTGTAATGATAATTTATTATCGGCGAGCCAGGTGCAGATTCTGCCGAGCTCGGAGCTGAGGGTTTTTTCAACCTGCAATCTGCTCCTGTCAGAGACCAGCAGGGCTGAGTCGTCCGCGAACAGGAACAAGTTGCAGTCACATGCTGATGACATGTCATTTGCATAAATTAGGAACAGTAACGGACCTAATATGCTTCCTTGTGGAACACCACAGCTCACTGGGAGGGGGGGGGGACAGAGTACCGTTTACCTCCACCATCTGTTCTCTCCCCTCCAGGTAGGATTGCATCCAGCTCACCGATAGTTTATCAAAACCAATTGCTTTTAGCTTGTCAATCAGAATGGGGTGATTGACAGTGTCGAAAGCCTTTTGTAGGTCCAGCATCACCATGCCGCAGTATTTACCCTCGTCCACCTCTTGTTTGATGTGGTCGTTCAAATAAAGAAGGCATGTGTCAGTGGAGTGGGATGTTCTAAAGCCAGATTGAAATTCATAGATTAGTTTCTTTTCTGCGAGGTACTTTTCGACCTGTTCATATACTATTTTTTCCATGACTTTCGAGATGGAGGTAAGTATAGAAACAGGGCGGTAGTTGCCTGGGTCCAATTTGCTGCCCTTTTTGTGCAGGGGGGTTACTCTTGCAATTTTGAAGTCTTTGGGTACTTTTCCCTGTTTTATGGAGAGGTTAATTATGTGAGCTATGACTGGTGAGATGGCGGTTGCTGTGTCTCTGAGGAATTTGGAGGGGATATTGTCGTGGCCAGTGGCCTTGTTAGGTTTGAGGGCGCTCAGTTTAATGAGTACCTCTGCTGTTGTTACCCTTGCTAGACTGAAATCATCTTTGCGTACCCCTAGGTTTTTGTAGTAGGTCATGATGTGATCTACTCCAAAAAGCCCTGAGTGGGAGGGTAATTTATTTACAAGAGTTGTGGCTATGTTTGTGAAAAAAATGTTCAAGTACTTGGCCACATCCAGTTTGTCTGTGATGAGCCTGTTATCTGTTTTTATGTTTACGTTTGAAAATCTCGTTTTGAGTTTTTTACTGCAGCCAAGCTGGTTATTGAGTAATTTCCAAAGTTCACGGGGTTTATTTTTGTTTTCCTCAGTTTTGTCATTGATGAAATTCTTTTTGGCAGTTTTGATCATGGAGCTTACGTCATTTCTTAGTCTGTTTCTTTCAATTTTTAGTTCAGTCACGTGGGCCTGGAGTTCACTGCTCGTGCTTTTGGAAAGCATTGACTGACTTTTATGAAACTCAGAGCATTTTTTGTCTCTGGTTTTCATGGCGGTCAGTATGCCGGAGTGCATCCACGGCTCAGCGCGATTTTTTACCCTGGTTGTTCTTAGGGGGGCCAAATCATTGAGTATGGCAGAGAATTTGTTTTTGAAACCAAGCCATGTTTCTTCAACTTGTGTACCACTGAGCTCATCTGACCAGTCCAGGCTCTCCAGTTCTAGGTTAAAGGCCTCGCTAGAGTAGTTTTTGAGGTCTCTAGATATGACTGTTTTGTGACAGCCGGCCTTTTGTTTTAGCTTTTTGCGGGTACAGAATATCATATAATGATCACTTAAACCGCATGCTATAACCCCTTTACTGGAGATCCTGGACCTGTCAGAGGTCAGAATGAGATCAATGGTAGTTTGTGTTGTTTCACATACCCGGGTGGGTTGGGTGATTAGCTGGCTGAAGCCGTGCAGATCACAAATCCTACTGAAGGACTTGAAGACGGACGTGTCTTTACGTTGCATATCCGTGTTCCAGTCTCCAATAATAATTGTCTCTACATCCCCCACATCAGCCAAACACCCATCTAATGTATCATAAAAGTCACTCTGTTCCGGTGGTCTATAGATTGTCCCGACTATTACAGATTTAGCATTGTCAAAAAGAATTTCAACCCACACAGATTCAATATTTTCATGATGCAGGTCAGTACGGTTTTTGAAATTGGTGTCTTTATGTATGTACATGCAGACACCACCTCCATTCACGTTCCTGTCCCTTCTCACTACAAGATAATCTTCAATTTCAATCTCTGAATCTGTAATGGAATTGTCCAATTTGGTCTCAGAAAAGCATAATATGCTTGCCTTACCGTTCATGAACAGTTGCCTGAGTTCAGCCAGTTTGTGTCTCAGGCTGTTAGTGTTCAGATGAAAAATATGTAGTCCATTTTTGTTGTTTAAATGCATAATGTCGTCAGCTTGAAGATATTTGTCTTTGTCCGTTACAGCAAACGGCTTGCGGCCTGCCGTGGTGCTTGGAGCGGTGGGGTGGTGGGGGGAGGGAGGCTCCGTTGTAGCTTTAGCCGTCGATATGCTAGCAGGGTGGCTAACAACATGGTGGATATTTGTTCCCTCGGATCTCGGTTCTCTTCCTCTCGTCACTGCCTCATGCGTGTCTGTCTGCCGAGGCGTCCCCGGGGGAATGTCGAAGTCTCCGTTGATTCCTCGGTCTCCGCTGTCTCCATGGTCTCTGTTGTCGTCGCGTAGTTGTTGCTGTAGCGGAAGAGATGCTAGTTGTGATGCTAGTTGTGATGCTAGCTCCTCGAGCCTGCAGGAATGGCTTCTTGTCTGCACCGGGCCCGGATTCAGATGGATGTCTCCCGCTAACAATAAGACCAAGACGATCATACTTCTTCGGTCTAGTTTGCCTGACGGGGGTAAGTACTTTCGCGTCGGGTTTGCAGTTAATAATGCATGAATGCTTGCACTTCCAAAAGCGAGGTGTTTCCTTTCCCAGCCGTTGAGAAGGTAAAAGTCATTGTGGTTCATTTTATCCCTGCTTTCACTACTCTCCTTCTCTAAGTGATGTTGCCTCATTGATGAGTTGAGGTAGGAGTCCACAGTGCCCCACAGTCGGGCTTTCCCAGTCAGATGATTGATCGTGAACGCCATACGCCATACGAGCTGCCTCAGAAGCTAAAGTGTGTGGCTGCAGCGCGAACAGGATAGAACAGTTAGTAAGAAACGGGCTGCAGCCCTCCGGATCCCCGGCGTGGCGCTCCGGAGTTGCCACCCGAGGCTCTGAGGTAAATCCGATCGGAGAGGATGCAGAAGCGGGTGTCGGCGGCATGGGAAGAGGCGCTGGAGCAGCCACTACTGCCGCTAGCTGCTGCACAGTAGCCGTTAACTGCTGTAGCTGCGCAGCTAAATAGGTTAGCGTCTGGTCATGTGTAGAGTTTGCATGATGAGCCTCGGTGGCCAGGGAGGCTATCGAGGCTTCCTGCCTCTGGAGAGCGTCCTCAACTCTTTATATGCAGAATTCTCTAAATACAGAACACCATAAAAGAGGAGTGTGCTTTAGACAAAGCACTATGGTGTGTAGTTGGCTGGACAAAGTGTCTTGTACTATAAATAAAGTGTGTGCCATTTGGTGGAGAACTTTGGTTTTGGTAAGTGTTTCTGTAGTTTTGGGTGCAGTGCTTCAGTTTGCAGTATATATGAGGTGTTTTGCACTTTGTGTGTTTTGTGAATTGTGTTTATTGGTTTGAGAAAATAAGCCCTGCTTTAAAAACAATATGGTCAGCATCAAAAGAACCACATTGTCACCAACACTTCTGTGGACTGTGCATCTGTTCACTCTTCACCTCTGGTGTTATGAAGAGAGGAATCAGAGTCTTCCACGTGAACTGGTGGATGAATGATGGATCCTCCACATATCATGCCAATCTTCATCTGGTGTTTCTATATGGAGTTCTTCCTCCCATCTAACCTCGATATATTTAGTTGAGTGTTTGTCATGTTTTGCTAAATCCTTGATATAATGCTGAAATGATTCTTATGTTTCTTTCCTGATATGCTTTAGTTATAATTTGGATGATATTATTCAACTCCTTGGAAGAATCTGATCTGACTCCCCTCTTGTAACAGTCCCTTAGTTGAAGGTATCTATAGAAGTCATGTGTTCCCAATGTGTGTTTTCTTCTCAGATGATCAAAACCCTCCAGCTCCCCTTCCTTAACCAAAACACACCAAGCTGTTATTCCTTTCTCTACCCATTGTTTAAAACCTTGATCTTATTTTGCAGGTTTGAAGTTTCCATCATAAGCTCCCCATTTTATTATATTTGCATCATTTTGAATCTTATCTATGTTCAATACTTTAAACCATAGATCCAATGTGTGCACTGTTATTGGACCCATTTTAGTTCTGAGTTCCTTATATAGTTTATAATCCCCACTCATATTTTGAATTGGAATCTGGTTTACTTCATTTTCCATATGCTTCCACTTTGCTCTAAACTCCGTTTCACAGCAACAGTAAATGGGTCTTAGCTGAGCAGCAGCAGTACTCCATCAATCTGAGCAAACCCATACCGCCTCTTTCTTTGGGTAGCTGGAGAGTTCTGGACCTAACTCTTGGCCTCTCTCCCCCCCCCCAAACAAATCTGGATATCAGTCTGTCCCAATTTCTAAATGGACCTTGGGGGCCCTCTACTGGTGAAGATTGGAATAGATAGAGAAATCTAGGTAGAACATTTAGTTTAACGATTTGAATTCTTGAGTTTAGGTCGAGTGGTAAGGTAGACCACCTTGTTATATCTTTTTGTATTTCTTGGTTTGAATTGTCGTAATTCGCTCTTTACAAATCAGAGATGTTTTTAGCACAATGTACATTTTACATTTATATTTAATTTAATATTCCATTCCTTACACACTTAATGGATATAATATCCTGCTTTATATTTGGTAAATTGGTATTTCAAAATGTATATTTTCTTCTTTTTTAATGCTGTTTTATTTCAGTTTTGAGATGTTTACATTTTAGAAGTGTTTATTTCTACTCTTTTCATTTCTCTCATGTGCAATGCCTTGTCTTTTATGCTGCTACAACGCAATCATTTCCCAGATTGGGATCAATAAAGTGCATCTCATCTTATGCATTGGAAGCTATCTGTTAGCCGCGCATGCTAACAGGCCTCAGATAAACTCGTTGAGACTGTATTGTTATTATTATTATTATTATTATACATTTACATTTAACTTTTTTATCTTCATATTAATATTTTTATTTTATTTATCTTATTTAATTATTTTTTTTATAAATGTATTCTGCCACAAAACCAATTCTTCCCTCAGGATAAGTATTGTAATGATGTCTGTATGTATCCTCTCTCTGATAGAGATCAGCCGTTTTCTTGTATGGAATGTTCAACCCGGTATCACGGCAAGACGTGAACATGTGACGATCTACCATGCTGGGAGACGTGAATATGTCACGGTTTCGTCCCTTCAAACGTGACAGTTACACGGTATTGTTAACATGGCCCAACCAGTGGAGAAATACCCGGAAGTGCCAAGCAAATGCTCTACCAAGACTATTGGTCGGTTTTTATTGTCAAAATTAGATGTTTTTAATTTATTTTTTAATCGTCACACTCGATTTCGCCGATTTTCTTGTTGCCCGAGCTGGTCGACACCTCTTTTAGCAGAAACAAAGGCTACATTAATGTATTAAATCCATGTTAATCCATGTGTGTGGAGCATAGACTGTGGGTGTTTCTCAATCGCGAGTAAAGCTGCTGCAGAGCCACTATTTCAAGCATACTACGTCATCGAGTGCCGCCGAAGTACTGTTCCAATCTCCAGCATACTTGGAAATCTACCGAGCCCGGCGTACTCCGTTTGGAGAAATATCGAGGCTGCACATGAGTAGACTCCGCGGTCTTAAAATCCCCACAATGCTTTGCGCATGGACCAATTTCCCCAAATCTGTGGCGGAAGATGTAAGGCGGGGCCTCTCATATGACGCACACCTGCACACTTGCTAGCCTGTTCCACTCTTTGTTTTCCGAATGGCAGGAAGTATTCTTGCCTCGCTTCTGAAGCAAGATGCTCGGCAGACATGTGCTACCAAGCAAGCGTACTCGCGATTGAGAAACACCCTGTATATGGTGTGGAGGTGTGGATGTGGAATTAACGGACGTGACGTTGTGCGATTGCGTTGCCAGGCAACTTCAACTACAACCCTAATTATATTTTAAAACATTTTAGAAGACCTCACGAAATACTTTAATGTAAATTAAAATGTAAATGTGGAGGGATGTGTGTAATGTGGTGATTGACATTATTCACCCACGGATCTATGGGTTGGGGGCAGTGGTGTCGCCTGGCCTGGACATCCGGGGCTTTAGCCCCGAATGTTTTTTCTCTAGCCCCGGACAATTCTCCCTCAATAATATAATACATTAACCGTGCTTTACGTGAACCTCATCATGACACAAGAGAGGACGGCAGCACTGTAATTTCCCGTGTTCAGTGAATGCAACAGAGGCATGACACCAGACCAATCAGAGAGTTGCATGGAAATAAACGTGTGCTTGTGTCATTCAAGCTCGGCTCTGTGTGTGTGTGGCAATAGCGCATTTAGTGTGATAGAGAGGGAGAGAGGGAGGGAGGGACCACTGCCAGCAGGGACCTGTTGTTAGCATCTGGTTAGCTAGCTGCACTAACGGACATAAGGAGCTGTTTGTTCCACAAGAAGCTGGAGGAGAGTCCTCTCCTCTCAGACTGAGAGACTCAGGTGAGCTAAAGGACTCTCTGAGTGTTTAGTTAACTTTAGTCTAAGTTATCTCAGTGGGTCTCAAACGGTTTGGTCACAAATTATTCAAAAGATTATTTCCGCGGCACACCTTCATATGATCATTATAGTTATTAAAAAAAATAAGAGAAAGGAAAAACAGTTATGAAATACTATATGGCAGTAAAACAAGAATAGAGTTTGAAAGGGGAGTGATTAGTAAAATATCCATAAAGAAAAAGTACATCTGTTTACAGTTCTGCTTCATATGGGTGTTGAGAGAGATATCCATAGATCTCTTCATTTTGCCCTCAAAGTGCACCAGATTGATGCATTTAACTTCAATATTTAAAAAAAATCTTCCAGGGGGAGCATCCCCCCGGACCCCCCTAGAGGAGGTGAGTCCCCCACTCATAAAAAATACCACTTTACCCCTGCCTATATGCCGTGAGCTGATTATCGAGCCTTCATTGTAACAGTCGCGGGTGTACTGTGTGTGTGCGTGTGGGGAGTGTTGCAGTGAAAAATGCCACTGTAGTGCCGCCGCCACTGTGGGCTAAGCCCCGAATGTTTTCAGGTCCAGGCGACGCCCCTGGTTGGGGGTATTGTTCCGCACGGACATTTTAGTTAACCGGACTCCTGTTGATGTGAAGTAAAACATGTGAAATAATATAGCAATATCCTGTACAATTATGTGAAAACATGAATAAAACTACACATCTTCAGATGTTATACATACACAAGTGTCCTACACTAATAATACAAAGTTATTATGGCTGTGTGTACCTTGTGTGCACTGCCTAGTGGTTAAAGCACGTTATTGAATTAGTTGTGTATATGATATGTCAATGAACCTTAGTTGAAGAGTTTGTAAATTGCGTTGCCAGCAAGCGTACTCGCGATTGAGAAACACCCACTGTCACGTTTGAAGGGACAAAACCGTGACATATTCACGTCTCCCAGCATGGTAGATCGTCACATGTTCACGTCTTGCCGTGATACCGGGTTGGGAATGTTCCAGCTTGTATTGCCCCCATGTGTTGCTGTAGCTCCGCCCCTTGATGGCACTGTTTGTTTCTTCTGTAACGTTCGACAAAAGGGAGTCGGAAACAGGCTTCCAGTGATTGGGTTTAATAACTCCTTTGTTCGCTTACGGTTATAGTATACAGCTCAGGTTACAGGTTACAGGTTTATCATTACTCTCTACTCCACTCCCTAACTCACACACACAGCAGGGTCAACGTCACGACTCCCCAGCCCTCCCCCCTCTGCTCCCCCAACCACAGGCCCGCACACCGACCAGCATTACTGTGCAGCTCTGTGATTGGCAGAGAGACGGGGGACGCCTGAGTGACACACCCAGCACCCTATGCAGGGTCGCTACACTTCCCCTGAATCTCTATAAAGTTTATTAAAAACTACAACCCCCATGATGCATTAGCTGTTATCCTTGCTAACAGAGACACACTTGTTGAGACTGTAAAGAGTCAGAGAGACTTTTAAAACTCATGCAGAGTTAGGCTGTGGACAAACTGTCCAAAAATCAGCTCCTCTCGTCTTTTCGTCTTGGTTAGGAAAAGACGAGAGGAGCTGATTTTTGGACGATTCGACCGGAAACCAGGGTTTCTTGTTTACCCCCAGCTAACATGCTAACGGAGAGCCTGAAACACAACTTCCGGTGCTGGCCTTCACAATAAAACCCACGGTTTTCTCTCTTCACCTTTCTCTTCTTACAAATATTATATTACAGGAAGAGGGGGGAATACTTATAATATAGATAAAGGTGTTTCAGGAGAAATAAACCGGGTTCTCTCCGCAGCTCCATGTCTGTGTATCTTAAAGGTTTAGGTATTGTCTAAGGGGAAATCATAGCCGCTTTTATTTTGAAGTCCCTGCACCGGAAGTGATGGTCCCGCTCGTTCTAACTTGGAACCAGATCGCGTCTCGTCGGTTCTCTCTCTTCATCCATGGTTCTCTCTCTACATCCATGGTTCTCTCTCGGTGTTCCTGAGACAGTGTGTGTGAGCAGCTGATCCATCGTCTGTGTCTCTGGATGAACCTCTGACTTTGTGCACTTTCTTCTGAAGCCTTTAGCTCGGACTCTAGAAGCTAGCTTAGCATGCTAGCTGGTAACACGCTAGCAACACAGAGTGAGAGAAACAGGAAGTGGTGATTTAGTAAACATGAGTGTTGTGCTGCTCTCGTTGGTGAAGCAGCGACTCACTGCGGCTGCTGAAGACATCTTTGTTCTGTTTGAAAGAACGATAGCAGAGTACGAAGAGGAACTGTCTCGTTCAAAACAGGAGAACGAGAGACACCGGAAACTACTGGACGCTGTTTTACAGCCTCAGCTTCAGATCCACAGAGCAGGTCTGTCCCCTTTTTAAAGCTGTAATCTGTAACCACTATTTCCGTAAAAAAGCCTCGAACCTCGTGCGTCAATACATTTTATTACAGAGGGCGTTGCCCGTACATTTATGATTGATTGAGACTAGTTTGGGAGGACCAAATGGCTTAGGATGGCTTAGAGTAGACTACAGAGTACAGCTACTTGCAATGGGCCTGGTCTACAAGATCCACTACACCTCTATGGTACCCATGTACATGTCAAAATTCTTCCCAAAGGTCAAGGAATACCATGATCATAACACCAGAGGGAGCTCCACAAATCATGTAAAACCCAGATTTGGCACAAAAAAGGGGAATACACGTTTCGCAATTATGCCACATCAAGGTGGAACGCTCTTCCCACAACTGTAAAGGAAAGTAAAACTATACTTACCTTCAAAACCTCTCTTAAAGAGCACCTTCGGGGGAGAGCATTGCAAAACTGGCCCCGGTAATGGTACAAATCTCAACCTGTCGTACAATGGACAGCTTCCCCCCCCCCCATCTATGTATATACTTGCATTTTAGACTCTGTTACTAACTATATCTGTAGACTTGGTATGTCTTAAATGTCCGGTTAGGATGTATTAGAACGAAATCTAAAATGAAAATTGTAAATAAGCCATCTGTATGTAAAAAACCACCTGTATGTAAATTGTAAATAAGTCATCTGTATGTAAAAAAAACACCTGTATGTAAATTGTAAATAAGTCATCTGTATGTCAAATATGTCTTATATGTCTTAAATGATATGATGAATTGGAAATGGGGGACCCTGATGTAAACAAGACGAAAGTCTTTCTCTGGTCTGCATCCCCTTAACAATTGTATGTTTTGAGCTGTACTGTACTGTACCCAATATACAAGCTGTTATAAACTTTTCAATCAATCAATCAATCAAACCGTGGTTTAGACTTTGGTGCACAGACTGACCCCTCGATTCCACCGGGGTTGCGGTCGAATAATCCAAAAATCAGCTCCTAAGTTCTAACCCTATCGTCTATCCCTTGACCTCTGAGTGAAAGGTCACGGGGTTAAGGGATAGTGGATAGGAGAATTCAAAAGGACTTAGGAGAAGAGACTGCGGTACTTTAGAGAATCGACTGCACTTTCACTATCCGACGTGTTTATGATGCGCCAGCGGACGTCATAAATGACCATGTTCACGTCTTAAAGTCATCCTCAGGCCTTAGTTTTGGTTTAAAATTACACAACATCATGTATGTGTTGCTTCTTTTGGGCTTGTTTTCATAGACCTGGTTGCTTATTTCTCTCAAATCTGGCAACAGAGTGGGCGCAGTGTCTAATAGTAGCAGTAAGCTAACGAGAGGCTACGTTCAGCTGGTGCCTCGGGAGTCGGACAGAGAAAATGTCAGGAGTTTGGAAGTATTATAAAATTGAAAGTGAAGGCAGTGTAACAGCCAGATGCAATGTTTGCAAGGCGGAGGTTCCGCGTGGTGGAAAGAACAGAGCTACGTTCAACACGACCAATCTAATACAAACACCAACAACAACACGACGAGTCCACAGCGGCCACTCAGGTAACGGCACTGAAACAACCGACACTTTCAGAGACTTTTAAAAGGAAAGAGAAACTGCCCCAGAACAGTGAAAAGGCCAAAACAATAACAGCCAAGATAGCTGAATTCATCGCGTTGGATGATCAGCCGTTATCTGTTACCTTTTTTTTCTCTTAATGCATTGCATAAAGATCGGATCGGGAAAAATCGGTATCGGCAGATTGTCAAAATCAAATGATCGGAATCGGATCGGGAGCAAAAAAAGCTGATCGGGACATCCCTAATATTTGTCCACTCATATGTTGATAAGAATATTAAAAACTTGAAAAATATCCCTCTAAGGTACATTTAGAACAGATAGAAAATGTGCGATTAATTTGCGGTTAACTATGGACATCATGCGCCGAAACTCGGTTCTCACCTGGAACCCTAGTCTTATGTAATATTCAATGCTTTGTTTTGTCTTTTCATTAGCTGTAAGCTGCAATCATCAAGATTAAAACGCTGGAAATAATCACTTTGTGTCTGATGAATCTATGTGATGTATAAGTTTAAACTTTATAAATTGAATTACTGATATAAACTCACTTTTCCATGATATTCAATTTATTGAGATGCACCTGTATGAGTCCAAGTACAGGTTTAGCAAGGCGGTGAGAGATGCTAAACGACTACTCTGAGAAACTCCAACACCAGTTCTCAGCTAACGACTCTGCAGACAGGTCACAAACTGTAAGGCTAAGGCCTCACACTCCGTGAACGGCCGACGCCTTGCTAAGCGGCAGTGAAACTACGTTTTAGACCAGCTACCGTACTAACTCACCTGTTGTCCTGAAACTCTCCAGGGCATCTGGAAAAAAGGTGTAATTGACAGACAATCGAGCCAACAGAAACACACAGTGGGCGGAACTTCGTGGTTAGATTTTAAATTCTAATACTCTAGAGTTTCTCTGAATATGTGTTTCCTGTTTCCTGCAGACGTCCAGCAGCTGGTGGTGGTTAAAGAAGAGGTTCCCCCTGAGCAGCAGGAGTGGAGCTCCAGTCTGGACCAGGAGGACCCAGAGCCCCCCCCCACACATTAAAGAGGAACAGGAGGAACTCTGGATCAGTCAGGAGGGAGAGCAGCTTCAAGGGCTGGAGGAGGCTGATATCACCAAGTCCACATTCACTCCTGTCCCTGTGAAGAGTGAAGATGATGAAGAGAAACCTCAGTCCTCTCAGCTTCATCAAAGACAAACTGAACACCTGGAAACAGAAGCTGATGGAGAGGACTGTGGAGGACCAGAACCAGCCAGGAACTCAGATCCAGAGAGACATTTACAACCAGAGACTGAGGACAACCCTGGAGACTCTTCTGAAGACACTGAAGACAGTGCTGATTGGAAGGAGACCAGAGAACCAGGTTCAAAGTCTCAGAGAAATAAACAAGACCCTGTCAGTGATTCAAGACGTAGTGCAGGAGAGAGACCATTCAGCTGCTCAGTCTGTAAGAAATCCTTTCCAAAGAGAGGACATTTCCAACGACACATGAGAATACACACAGGAGAGAAACCATTCAGCTGCATAATTTGTGAGAAATCTTTTGCAGATCCTTGCAATTTAAAGAGACACATGCGAATCCACACAGGAGAGAAACCATTCAGCTGCAGTTTTTGTGACAAAATATTCACCTGGAGTCATCATGTCAAAAGCCATAAGTGTGTTGGTCGTCAGTCCTCACAGCTTCATCAAACTCAAACTGAGGAGAACAGAGAGGCAGAGCCTCCAGCCAGCAGCTCAGCTGAACACCTGGAAACAGAAGCTGATGGAGAGGACTGTGGAGGACCAGAACCAGCCAGGAACTCAGATCCAGAGAGACATTTACAACCAGAGACTGAGGACAACCCTGGAGACTCTTCTGAACCTGACATTTTCCAAGTCAAATCTGCATGTGCAACAAAAAAAGAGGACAATTAATTAGTCCTACGACAATTCAGATGAGAAAAATCTGTCTGACTGTATAAACTCTGTCTGACAATGTTCATACATGACTTCATATATACTCCATCTTTATCAACAGAAGTTTTGAATATGTTTAATGTTTTTGTCATACTACTTTTCTGATTTATACTATAACCACTGACTGATTCATCTGCAGAGTAGTTTCTCTAATAATCTGTTTGGTTAATGAAATGTTGTGACTTGAAACTTCCATTGGGATGTGTTTGATAGTTCCAGTTGAGTTATCAGTCTGTTCTGGTCTAAAAGAAGAACCAATGACTTATTGATATAGAGAATATGTACGATGTTTCCAGTGTGATTCTGTTCTGTTTATATCATCAAACTAAACTAAAATAATAAAAGCCTTTGAAACAGACTCACATTCCTGCATATTGTTTGTGTTTACAGATTACAATCAGCTCATTTAGAGTTCAATCAATGTTTATTTATATAGCCCAATATCACAAATGTTACATTTGTCTCAGTGGACTTCACAGTTTGTACAGAATATCAGTATGACAATACGACCCCCTCTGTCCTTAGACCCTCTGTCCTTAGACCCTCTGTCCTTAGACCCTCACATCGTACAAGGAAACACTTCCAGAGAAACCCACAGTTTAAAGGAACATGGGAGAAACCTCAGGGAGAGCAACAGAGGAGGGATCCCTCTCCCAGGACGGACAGACGTGCAATAGATGCCGTGTGTAAATTGAAAAGATAATACATTTACAACATAGGTAGACCACATGTTTGGAAATGCATGTGTCTATAAAAAGAAGATGAATTCACGAGGATGTCAACAATCCTGTGGGAGCCATCAGGGAAGTAGTATGATGAGAGTCAGGCAGGACCACAGAGACAGGTTCAGCCACGACTTGAAATCCAGGACTCAGATCAGGACTCAGGATCCCAGCGTAGATAGACACCAAAAAGAAATGTGGGGAAGCTGTGTTATTGGGAACATGAGAGTACACAGGTACAGACAGAGAGAAGGAAGAAGTAAGGTGTCCCCCGACAGTCTAAGCCAGTGATTCTCAAACTTTTTTCAATAATGTACCCCCTTTGAAAAAAAAATTCAGCCAAGTACCCCCTGATCAGCGCAAAAACTATTTGTTAGGGGAAAAAAGCCTATATAAAGAGGTACAGTACAGTGCTGCACCATCAGTGTCTGATTTATTAAAACAACAACCTTGTAACTGAGAAACACTTAAATGCTACATTTCAAATGTTTACAATCCATCACTAAATTCATGGCCAACCAATTTTAATATCATGCACTAACACTAAGACGACATTAGTTGCATTGAACTGATCTTTTTAATAAGTTGTACTTACAATGTAGTGAGAAACATGGGCTTGTGCTTCACTGAGGATCGTTGTCATTCTGACAGGGAGGCAAACTGCAGTTATTACACTTCGCGTTTTGAAATATGTGTAACTCTAGTCTATTAATATAAAACCCACACTGCTCAAACTTCGTTACTATTCCTAAAATTGGTATATTTATCTATTTTTTTTTCTTTTCTTTTTTTTCATTAACATAAAATAAATCTCACGTACCCCCTGCAGTACTCCAACGTACCCCTAGGGGTCTGCGTACCCCCATTTGAGAACCACTGGTCTAAGCCTATAGCAGCTAAACTAGGGCTGAATCTAATCAGCCCTAACTATAAGCTTTATCAAAAAGGAAGGTCTTAAGCGCACTCTTAAAAACGGATAGGCTGTCTGCCGCCCGAACACAAACTGGAAGCTGATTCCACAAAAGTGGAGCTTGATAAGAAAAGGCTCTGGCTCCCATTGTACTTTTAGAGACTCTAGGAACAACCAACAACCCTGCATTCTAGGAACGCAATGCCCTAGTAGGACAGTAGGGTACAATGAGTTCTTTAAGGTAAGATGGCGCCTGCCCATTAAGGGCTTTGTAGGCGAGAAGAAGAATTGTAAATGCTATCCTGTGTTCTCTAGGGAGCCAGTGTAAGGCAGCCAGAACAGGAGTAATGTGGTCCCTTTTCCTAACTCTGGTTAGTACACGAGCTGCAGCATTTTGAATCAGCTGAAGAGACTTCACTGACTTCTTGGTACACCCTGATAATAAAGAGTTACAATAATCCAGCCTTGAAGTAACAAATGCATGGACTAGTTTCTCTGCATCGTTTTGAGGCAAGATATGCCTGATTTTTGCAATGTTACGTAGATGGAAGTAGGCGGTCCTTGAAATAGATTTTATGTGGGCGGATACATCCTGATCAAATATAACACCAAGGTTCCTTACAGTCTCACTGGAGACCAAATTAATGCCATCCATAGTTAGTATATCTTTAGATAATTTGTATCGTAGATTCTTTGGGCCGAGTACAATATCTTCAGTTTTGGCCGTGTTTAACATCAACAAGTTTAAAGTCATCCACGTTTTTAAGTCCTTGAGGCAGTCTTGAATTTTATTTAGATGATTAATTTCATCAGGCTTGATGGATAAATATAGTTGAGTATCATCTGCATAACAATGAAAATGTACAGAATGATTCCTTATAATATTGCCTAACTTAAATTATAAGCATATATAATGTGAACAAAATAAAATAGTTCAGAGTTAAGATGGAATTTTAGGATTATTCCTGCTTTTTGAAACTGTAGTACGGGCTCATGTGTTTCATTGTTGGTGTTCTGTTAAATGGAAATGTAAGTCCTTTCACCTCCGTTGAATCAGGTGGAAGCAGAAATAAAATACTTTTTCATATCGAACGCTGAATTGTAACTCGTATTCTTGCGTTTTATATCTGTCTTAATCAATATTAGCCTTTTTAAGTTTCATTCTTTCTGCTCTTTATTATTGAAGGTTTATTTAGATGAGATTAGATGTATTTATATATTTAGTTGCAGCTGCAGAAACAAGTAATAAACAAGGCATTGCACTAAAGTTGAAACTGTTATTAACCTGTTTAGCCCTGAGCCTGTTTTTCAGGTTTCAGGCTCGAAAATGACATTCCCAGAACAAATGACCATATCTTCCCTTCTAAAAGGGTTAACTTAAAGGGGACCTATCATGCAAAATGCACTTGTGTACGTCTTTTCTACATGAATATGTGTCCCCGGTGTTCCAGGGAACTCACCAAGTGTCAGAAAACACAACCCTCTCTATTTTCCTCCATACCCAAATCTCTAAAAAAGGGGCTGCAACGGATCTGATAAAAACTGATCCAGATTTGAACACTGTCCTGACGTCAGGACGGTGGCGCTACGGCTATTGGGCCAACTCCACCAATCAGGGGAATGTGGGGTTGGGCCACGGCCGGCCATTGCCGCTCGAAAGCGCTGGAGACGCTGTAGTACATATGCCAGGCCTGTAAGTGGCGCTGTAGTCTGCCACAAAAGCAGCGAAGAAGACTTCCCGCCCATAGTTACCATGGTTACTGTTAACATTCAGGTAAATATGTTACCAATTTGTGTTATTTGTTGTTAGCATGACTGGAAGCCAATAGCGTAACAGGTTAAAGGTCAATGATGGGTATAAATAAAGCCACGCCTCCAATGGGAGGGTCCGTTGAATGAAATGCCACTGTCTCTGATGTTTCGTTACTCCTCCGCTTATTTGGATGCTAAACAGCAATGAAGTTATGCTTACTCTGCTAACAGGTTATGGGCCCAGAGACACCCAAATAAGTATTTCCGGCGTTTGTCCACCGATGGAAAGTCGCAACGTAGCACGTGTGGTGGATTAGCAAGCTAAGCTAACGCCATGAGCAGGTTGGGCGCAGGTTCCAGTACCCGCTGGTCTCGGTTAGTGTTTGACGGGGATGAAAAGAACTATGAACTGTGGGAGACGAAATTCTTGGGCCATCTTCGCTTACAGGGACTGAAGAATACTATTTCAAGGAGTCCTACGGACATAATTGAGGAAGATGAAGAGGCGGACGATGAAAAGAAAAATGAAGAGGCTTATGCAGAGCTTATCCAATTTCTTGATGACAAAAGTTTGTCCCTTGTAATGAGGGAGGCGGCGGATAATGGTCGGCAGGCATTGAATATTTTAAGAGACTATTATGCTGGCACAGGTAAACCACGTATTATCAGCCTATATACTGAACTGACATCACTCCTAAAGTCAAGCAGTGAAAGTGTGACGGAGTATATAATACATGCAGAGACCGCCATCACCGCTTTGAGAAACGCGCAAATGGGCAACATTACCTCTACTATGAAGGATGCTACAAGCCTGTCCATCTCTGCTTTGGTTACCGGTCCTCCAAATTATAATTGTTGCTGCTTCGGAGTCGGCGGCGGCGCACTCACAACATCCTCACTCTGGGTTCGGGGGTCCTTAGCTATTAGCTTCACCTTAGCATGTGTTCTTTGCAGGTGTTTGTTGAGGTTTGACGTGGTGTTTGCAGCAGTGTATAACAGCTTCTGGCCTGGACACAGTTTGCACCTCACCGTCACATTCCTGTCTATTCTTCGGACGAACTCAAAGTAATGGGCATACCTCCACCCCTCGAAAGTTATCGCTGACTCTGCCATGTTTATGCAGCACTGCACGCGGAGAGGTGGACGCGCAAGTCGCGCAGATTACGTACATATAAACCTGCGGCGGAAACCCCTCTTGTCTGTCAGTGTGATTATGACTGATTTTATAAAAGTAACGAAGTAACGCGTGTCGGGGCAATGTTAGTAACTGTAGTGTGATTACTGAATTATAACGCGTTACACTACTCCGTTACCGACAAAAGTAATATTATTACACCCAACTCTGACCAAGAGCATGGGATAAAGGAACCAAGTGTGCGGACATTGTTTGTTATAGATGCGGCCTGAGTGGACACAAGGCCGGAACGTGCCAACGTAAGCTGTGGTGCAGTCATTGTAAGAGCAACACACATCGGGAAGCGGCCTGCAGGCGGAAGCAGCGACGGGAGGACGACGCGCGGAAAGCTTCGGATGAAACGACTGGCGAGGAGTATGCTTTCCGAGTCAACGACGTGGACAACAAGGTCCAGCCAGGGCGCAGCATCACCGAGAGAGGACTAATGGTGGACACAGGGGCGACTTCACATATCGTCACGGATGTAACAAAGTTCAAGAGGTTTAATGATGACTTCCAGGCTGAATCCCACTGTGTGGAATTAGCTGATGGTACCAGGTGCAATGGTGTAGCAGAAGGATGAGGGAATGCTCTGGTTTTTGGACAAAATTAACATGGGATCACTCCCGTCACCGGACGTACTTCGTCTCACTGGAATATTAACGGTCATAGTGAATATAAAATCGTCCCCATGTATCCGGCCAATGATGGGAGAGTTTTGAAAGAGACAAAACACTGTTCCATACATTTAAAAACACTTAAACAATTAAACAATGTTTACCCCAGGATTCAGGCACCTTCACTGGCTTGTAAAGTGCAGTTATGCGCCCTGGAGGTATTGCACTATTTACAAAATGTATACCCAGGATTGAGGCACATTCCCTGGCTTGTAAAGTGCAGTTATGCGCCCTGGAGGTATTGCACTATTTACAAAATGTATACCCAGGATTCAGGCACCTTCCCTGGCTTGTAAAGTGCAGTTATGCGCCATGGAGGTATTCTGCTATTTACAAAATGTAAAGGGCGGAGACCGGGAAAATCACCTCTCTTTGCCTGCTCACAGAGCCCCGAAGGACGGACTAGAGACCTCCAGCACCAGTCCCTAACAGTGGGACTCTGTTTATTTCACACCTCCAGGGAGGAGACCGGGAAAACCACCTCTCTTTGCCCGCTCACAGAGCCCCGAAGGACGGACTAGAGACCTCCAGCACCAGTCCCTAACAGTGGGACTCTGTTTATTTCACACCTCCAGGGCGGAGACCGGGAAAACCACCTCTCTTTGCCCGCTCACAGAGCCCCGAAGGACGGACTAGAGACCTCCAGCACCAGTCCCTAACAGTGGGACTCTGTTTATTTCACACCTCCAGGGCGGAGACCGGGAAAACCACCTCTCTTTGCCCGCTCACAGAGCCCCGAAGGACGGACTAGAGACCTCCAGCACCAGTCCCTAACAGTGGGACTCTGTTTATTTCACACCTCCAGGGCGGAGACCGGGAAAACCACCTCTCTTTGCCCGCTCACAGAGCCCCGAAGGACGGACTAGAGACCTCCACCACCAGTCCCTAACAGTGGGACTCTGTTTATTTCACACCTCCAGGGCGGAGACCGGGAAAACCACCTCTCTTTGCCCGGTCACAGAGCCCCGAAGGACGGACTAGAGACCTCCAGCACCAGTCCCTAATAGTGGGACTCTGTTTATTTCACACCTCCAGGAGAGAGTCCGGGAAAATCACCTCTCTTTGCCCGCTCACAGAGCCCCGAAGGACGGACTAGAGACCTCCAGCACCAGTCCCTAACAGTGGGACTCTGTTTATTTCACACCTCCAGGGCGGAGACCGGGAAAACCACCTCTCTTTGCCCGCTCACAGAGCCCCGAAGGACGGACTACAGACCTCCAGCACCAGTCCCTAATAGTGGGACTCTGTTTATTTCACACCTCCAGGAGAGAGTCCGGGAAAATCACTTCTCTTTGCCCGCTCACAGAGCCCCGAAGGACGGACTAGAGACCTCCAGCACCAGTCCCTAATAGTGGTACTCTGTTTATTTCACACCTCCAGGAGAGAGTCCGGGAAAATCACCTCTCTTTGCCCGCTCACAGAGCCCCGAAGGACGGACTAGAGACCTCCAGCACCAGTCCCTAACAGTGGGACTCTGTTTATTTCACACCTCCAGGGCGGAGACCGGGAAAACCACCTCTCTTTGCCCGCTCACAGAGCCCCGAAGGACGGACTAGAGACCTCCAGCACCAGTCCCTAACAGTGGGACTCTGTTTATTTCACACCTCCAGGGCGGAGACCGGGAAAACCACCTCTCTTTGCCCGCTCACAGAGCCCCGAAGGACGGACTAGAGACCTCCAGCACCAGTCCCTAACAGTGGGACTCTGTTTATTTCACACCTCCAGGGCGGAGACCGGGAAAACCACCTCTCTTTGCCCGCTCACAGAGCCCCGAAGGACGGACTAGAGACCTCCAGCACCAGTCCCTAACAGTGGGACTCTGTTTATTTCACACCTCCAGGGCGGAGACCGGGAAAACTACCTCTCTTTGCCCGGTCACAGAGCCCGAAGGACGGACTAGAGACCTCCAGCACCAGTCCCTAACAGTGGGACTCTGTTTATTTCACACCTCCAGGGCAGAGACCGGGAAAACCACCTCTCTTTGCCCACTCACAGAGCCCCGAAGGACGGACTAGAGACCTCCAGCACCAGTCCCTAACAGTGGGACTCTGTTTATTTCACACCTCCAGGGCGGAGACCGGGAAAACCACCTCTCTTTGCCCGCTCACAGAGCCCCGAAGGACGGACTAGAGACCTCCAGCACCAGTCCCTAACAGTGGGACTCTGTTTATTTCACATATGCAGGAGAGAGTCCGGGAAAATCACCTCTCTTTGCCCGCTCACAGAGCCCCGAAGGACGGACTAGAGACCTCCAGGACCAGTCCCTAATAGTGGTACTCTGTTTATTTCACACCTCCAGGAGAGAGTCCGGGAAAATCACCTCTCTTTGCCCGCTCACAGAGCCCCGAAGGACGGACTAGAGACCTCCAGCACCAGTCCCTAACAGTGGGACTCTGTTTATTTCACACCTCCAGGAGAGAGTCCGGGAAAATCACCTCTCTTTGCCCGCTCACAGAGCCCCGAAGGACGGACTAGAGACCTCCAGCACCAGTCCCTAACAGTGGGACTCTGTTTATTTCACACCTCCAGGGCGGAGACCGGGAAAACTACCTCTCTTTGCCCGGTCACAGAGCCCGAAGGACGGACTAGAGACCTCCAGCACCAGTCCCTAACAGTGGGACTCTGTTTATTTCACACCTCCAGGAGAGAGTCCGGGAAAATCACCTCTCTTTGCCCGATCACAGAGCCCCGAAGGACGGACTAGAGACCTCCAGCACCAGTCCCTAACAGTGGGACTCTGTTTATTTCACACCTCCAGGGCGGAGACCGGGAAAACTACCTCTCTTTGCCCGGTCACAGAGCCCGAAGGACGGACTAGAGACCTCCAGCAGCAGTCCCTAACAGTGGGACTCTGTTTATTTCACACCTCCAGGGCAGAGACCGGGAAAACCACCTCTCTTTGCCCGCTCACAGAGCCCCGAAGGACGGACTAGAGACCTCCAGCACCAGTCCCTAACAGTGGGACTCTGTTTATTTCACACCTCCAGGGCGGAGACTGGGAAAACCACCTCTCTTTGCCTGCTCACAGAGCCCCGAAGGACGGACTAGAGACCTCCAGCACCAGTCCCTAACAGTGGGACTCTGTTTATTTCACACCTCCAGGGCGGAGACCGGGAAAACCACCTCTCTTTGCCCGCTCACAGAGCCCCGAAGGACGGACTAGAGACCTCCAGCACCAGTCCCTAATAGTGGGACTCTGTTTATTTCACACCTCCAGGAGAGAGTCCGGGAAAATCACCTCTCTTTGCCCGCTCACAGAGCCCCGAAGGACGGACTAGAGACCTCCAGCACCAGTCCCTAATAGTGGTACTCTGTTTATTTCACACCTCCAGGAGAGAGTCCGGGAAAATCACCTCTCTTTGCCCGCTCACAGAGCCCCGAAGGACGGACTAGAGACCTCCAGCACCAGTCCCTAATAGTGGGACTCTGTTTATTTCACACCTCCAGGAGAGAGTCCGGGAAAATCACCTCTCTTTGCCCGCTCACAGAGCCCCGAAGGACGGACTAGAGACCTCCAGCACCAGTCCCTAACAGTGGGACTCTGTTTATTTCACACCTCCAGGAGAGAGTCCGGGAGAATCACCTCTCTTTGCCCACTCACAGAGCCCCGAACGACGGACTAATGACCACCAGCATGTCCCCATAACAGTGGCACGTCCATAACCTTGCACACCTTGAGTCCCCGGGCCCCCGCAGTTAAGCATTCCCCCACGGACTAAACACAGGTATTCACACCCACCAGAACCTCGTGCCCCTGGTGACCCTAAAGGGGGGTGGATTTTGTGGTGCTTTTATGTCCGCCCATCAGCATCCAAATTCGGCCTTCTTATTGGCACCACCACCCCCCTTCTGGGCTGGAGGTTCAAACACTTTAACTTTTTTTCACCCTCCTCTGGCTTACACCTCCTCCGCCAACACTTGAGCGCTCATCCCAGGGTTCAGCACCAAGGAGAGTGCCTCCCCGGTGCTGATGGAAAGTGGCACTTTATCTGCCCCTGGGAACCATCAAGGTTATTGTTTTTTTATTTTTTTATTTTATTTGAACAAAAACCACAGTACACACAGCCTAAAACATCAACTATTTACACGTTGCACTACTGCTATAATAGTACTACTACATTTTTTACCTTACGTTGCCCGGCCCGGCTTTACAATATACTCGCTCCAGCCACGGATCATCTTCATGTTTCTTAGGAACAGCCAGTCTGACAGGCGGTTAACACCATGGGCCATGTATACTATGAAGTTCTTTATCCGGCTGACCTTCGACAGAACATTGTCTTTCTGTTTTACTGTCGGAGCGACACCCAAACAATGATCCCAGTATGTCTGAAGGTACGCCTCCATGCTTCTAGGCAACGTGATTTCACGCATGGTATTCCCCCGTCCATACCCAGTGGACCAGTAATTTGAGGAAGAGGGCAAGTCCTTAGCCAGCTTAGACGCACGGGTCTTCCGGCATACAGGGTTCTCGCTACCGGAGGCTACTGCAAACATGACAGTTTCCACCGGGCTCTTCACAGGGGTCTCGCTACCGGAGGCTACTGCAAACATGACAGTCTTCACCGGGCTCTTCACAGGGGTCTCGCTACCGGAGGCTACTGCAAGCATGACAGTCTTCACTGGGCTCTTCACAGGGTTCTTGACCGGTCTCTTCCCACCGGAGGCTACTGCAAGCATGACAGTCTTCACCGGGCTCTTCACAGGGGTCTCGCTACCGGAGGTTACTGGGGACTGCATGACAGTCTTCACCGGGCTCTTCACAGGGGTCTCGCTACCGGAGGTTACTGGGGACTGCATGACAGTCTTCACCGGGCTCTTCACAGGGGTCCCGCTACCGGAGGTTACTGGGGACTGCATGACAGTCTTCACTGGGCTCTTCACCGGGCTCTTCACAGGGGTCTCGCTACCGGAGGCTACTGCAAGCATGACAGTCTTCACCGGGCTCTTCACAGGGGTCTCGCTACCGGAGGCTACTGCAAGCATGATAGTCTTCACCGGGCTCTTCACAGGGGTATTGCTGCCTGAGGCTACTGTGTTTATGCCGGAGGTACTTGCGATTGCCAGGCCCTTAAATCGTATACATTCGTCCTCTTCCTCAAGCACAGCAGCACTCTGCTTCCTGGGTTTTAGCTCCTTTTTCAGCCTGGAGCGCAGGGTCTTCACCTCATCATTGAGGGCATCCTTCTGAGCCCTCAATGCCACATTTTCCAGCATCACCTGCCTGCAGTCCTCGTTGTCACACTCGGTATGTGGGGAGAAGGGTGGAGGGTGCCAGGGTATTCCTCTGCGTTAGTATATGTTGGTAGTGCGTGAGGCCATATGTACAGATAAGTACATGGGACATGAAAACAGTGCATCTCATATTGACAAAAATAAACCTCGCTAACCGAGTTTTCCAAATCACTCTAAAAATAAGCCGTTGTGATACACGTGTAGACAACATCTGCAGAATCATAAATGATCATTACATTGGGGTCATTAAACCATTATTTCGCTAAGATAAAAAACATTAAAGTTTTGGATTTTAGTGTAATTCACAAATGTTCCACCAGATGGTGCCACACACACCCAGGGGGAAAAGATGATATATTAACCCAGTAATAAGTGGCCAAAATATGGGTACATTAGTGTTTAAAGTCGGGGGAACTGTTTTAATTCAGGACCAGGGTGAAAAGATAACACATTTACCCAGGAATAAGTGTCTGAATCATGGGTATATTAGTGTTTAAAGCCGTGGGAAATGTTTTAATTCAACAGGAGAGGGTAATTCAATTGTTACCCAGGGAACAGGGCTGCAAACATGGCTACATGAGTGTTAAAATGCTGTCAAACTGTTTTAATTCAGTCACAATTGTCGTTTTTAGACGGTGTACATTGGACTCAATAAACATACAGAGTTATGGACATAAATGTGTCAGTATAGACGGGATAATGTACATATTAATAATATTTAATTAGTTAAATGTACAATGAGCTAAAAACAGCAGAATCACTGCTTTTAGCAGGGTCTCAGAGAGCCAGAGACCCAGAGACCCAGGGTACAGCACATCGCTGTCTTACCCATAAAACAGGGCTCTGATCAGGGCTAAAGTAATGTTATAAACTGGTGAATCTGTTTAAATGCAGGCAGCAGTCACTGCTTTTAGCAGGGTCTCAGAGAGCCAGAGACCCAGGGTACAGCACATCGCTGTCTTACCCATAAAACAGGGCTCTGATCAGGGCTAAAGTAATGTTATAAACTGGTGAATCTGTTTAAATGCAGGCACCTGCATTCACACCTCCAGGGCGGAGACCGGGAAAACCACCTCTCTTTGCCCGCTCACAGAGCCCCGAAGGACGGACTAGAGACCTCCAGCACCAGTCCCTAACAGTGGGACTCTGTTTATTTCACACCTCCAGGGCGGAGACCGGGAAAACCACCTCTCTTTGCCCGCTCACAGAGCCCCGAAGGACGGACTAATGACCACCAGCATGTCCCTCTAACAGTGGCACCTTCATAACCTTGCACACCGTGAGTCCCCGGGCCCCCGCAGTTAAGCACTCCCCCACGGACTAAACCCAGATATTCACACCCTCCAGAACCTCGTGCCCCTGGTAAGACTAACAAGGGGTGGGTTTTGTGGTGGTCTACCGTCCGCCCTTAAGCATCCAACTGCGGACTCCTGACACTGAGACACTTTTCATATTTTTAGGTTACCAAGGGCACGCTTGTCTGGCAGTTATGCACATGGGGTTTTGTCCAAGGCAGTGTGCTTAAGTCAGGGGGCCCGGGGACTCAAGGTGCGCATGGCAGGCCGCCTATGAGCGGCCAAAATGTTTTAATTAACTCGTTATTGTCGTTTTTAGACAGTGTACATTGGACGACATAAACATACGGAGTTATGGACATAAACGTGTCAGTATAGACAGAACAATGTACATATTATTCATATTTAATTTATTAAATGTACAATAAACTAAAAACAGCAGAATCACTGCTTTAAGCAGCATATCACACTTCAGGCAGACATACACACACCCAGGGGGGGGAAGAGAACACATTGACCCAGGAATAAGTGCTCAAAACGTGGGTAAAAGTGTGTTAAAAAGTCGGGGAACATGTTTCAAATGACAGCAGACTGCTGCTTGTTTGCAGGCTGACACAGTTCACTTGTCTCACACACACACCCAGGGGGGAAAAGAGAACACATTGACCCATGAATAAGTGTCTGAATCATGGGCACTATAGTGTTTAAAGTCGAGGAACTGTTTTAATTCAGGACCAGGGTGAAAAGAGAACACATTTACCCATGAATATGTGTCTGAATCATGGGCACATTAGTGTTTAAAGTCGGGTGAACTGTTTTAATTCAGGACCAGGGTGAAAAGATAACACATTGACCCCGCTAAAGTGTTCAAAACATGGGTATATTAGTGCTCAAACTCGATTAAACTGTTTTAATTGCGGAGGTTTTACATTTTGGTTCACTCGTCTCACACACCCAGAGTGTTAACAACATTTTTTACAAATTTTATAAATTAGTCTAGAGCTCCATCTATTGTAATTTGAGTGTATTACACGTCTGTCCATGGAACGCGAGTTTTGCGCCATTTGAGTGGAGTAAACTGATATGCAGCTGGAGTAACATGTACATTGAGACGCATTGGGACATATCATCGTTACTTTCAATGTTAACCTTGTACATAGGAGGCATAATATGCTTACTCCTCATTGTCTATATCCAATGATGTAGCCATTCCAATGATGGGGTTAGTCTCACGGAGGTCATGGAGCAACTGCAGTGCCACACTATGCTTCAGCCTTGCCATGACCTGCTGTGCCTCATGTCGGGAGAACTCAGGGTGGTCATGTTTTACATGACGGTCCAGTCTCTTCCCAGCGTATGAACACCCAGCGATGGGACAGGGTTTGGTCCGAACATTTATCCTTCCACTGGCTATTTTCAGGAGGATTCCCCTCTCCTCCAAGTTCCGCACTGCATGCTTGTGCTTAAGGTGTTTGTACAATGCCAGATAGAAGAGTCTGCACACCGGGCATTCAGATGACATCCTTACTGAAACACACACAATGAATTTGATCAAAATGATGTTCTAGTTCTCCGTTTATATGCGTTAGCGTGAGCGGTGGTTGCGACACTGGGTCCGATGCATCAATTCATGGTGCACAGACCAAGGGAGGGCTTGGGTTACCACCGGGTTGGATGGTCCCACCTCCGCACCAACGCGGTGCTGGTGATGGCAACATTGGGTCCGATGCATCAATACATGGTGCCCCGACCATGAGAGGGTTTGGGGTGCCCCGGAACCAGGCACCACCCCAGCAGGAAACGGGTTGTATGGTCAAAGGAGGAAAGAGTGATAGAACTGGGGTAAAGCAAAGAAAGTGTCCGACAATAGTGACTTGTGAGGCGGCCAGAGAGTCTGTCATATCTCGGTCCTATCCTCCAGGCAACGCTGTGGCCAAAACTGGGCTAAAAACAAAAAAAAAATATATATATTTCATCCAGGGAAATTTGGGTGAAAATGAAAAAAAGTACCCGGAAATAGTGCCTCATGACCCCGCAGGAGTCCCCTGTCGACTCCCCTGGCTTTCCTCCATGGGCAAAATGATCAAACTCAACTTTTGTGAGAACCAGGAAAAGGGGTCAAAATGAAAAAATTGTACCCCAAAATAGTGCCTCATGACCCCGCAAGAGAGTCTGTCATCTCTCGGTCATATCCTCCAGGGTCACTAGAAGGGTCCAAGCCATCACCAGTCCGTGTTTAAATTGAGAAAAGGTATCCCAAAATAGTGCATCAAATGCGGGTAGAGTCCCCTGCAAAGTGCCCTTGCATTCCTCCAGGGTCACAATAATCAAACTCAACTTTTGTGAGAACCAGGCAAAAGGGGTCAAAATGAAAAAATGGTCTCCCAAAATAGTGCCTCAAATGCGGGTAGAGTCCCCTGTCGACTGCCCTTGCATTCCTCCAGGGTCACAATAATCAAACTCAACTTTTGTGAGAACTAGGCAAAAGGGGTCAAAATGAAAAAATGGTGTCCCAAAATAGTCCCTCATGAGCCAGCAGGAGTCCCCTGTCGACTCCCGTGACATTCCTCCATGAGCAAAATCATCAAACTCAACTTTTGTGAGAACCAGGAAAAGGGGTCAAAATGGGAAAATTGTACCCCAAAATAGTGCCTCATGACCCCGCAGGAGTCCCCTGTCGACTCCCGTGACATTCCTCCATGGGCAAAATCATCAAACTCAACTTTTGTGAGAAGCAGGCAAAGGGGTCAAAATGGGAAAATTATGCCCCAAAATAGTGCTTCAAATTCGGGTAGAGTCCCCTGCAAAGTGCCCTTGCATTCCTCCATGGGTCAAAATGTCGAACTTAAAGTATTTGGAGAACCAGGGAATAGGGTGAAAATGTAAAAAATGTGACCCAAAATAGTGCATCAAAATTGGGTAGAGTCACCTGCAAAGTGCCCTTGCATTCCTCCATGTCGAACTTAAAGGGCCCATGTCATGGCCATTTCCACTGATCATAATTACATTGTTGAGGTATACTAAAATAGATTTATACTGTGCAATTTTCCAAACTCACATTGGTTTCGCATACAGCATCTCTGTCAAGCATGTGTATTCAGCAGTATTCACTTTCTCCACTAAACGACTCGTTGGAGCTCTTGCCCCCCCCCTCCCTGTGAGCCTAGTGTGCTCCGATTGGTCAGCTCGGCCACTCGTTCTGATTAGTCAACCACCAGAGAGGCTGCGCCCATGTCAGTGCTTTTCCCGGCTGCTCTCAGCGTAACATCTGTCTTATCATGGCGTCGGTACAGCGGTATATTTTATATACATATATATTTTTAACTGTTGTTATAGAAGAGTGTGACGGCCCCAGGGCCTTTGTCTTACGATGGGGTGGAGCTGAAGAGGCTAATCAGCACGATCACGGACACCTCCGGACACTACGGCCCCAGTCTCTCTCCAAAGCGGCTGCAGGAAGACTAACTCTGCGATCCTCTCAACCACCTGTCTCTGCATTTACCACAATAAATGTGCCGTGGTTTTGTAAACTCGTGTATGTCTCCTTGTCTTTCCGTTGTGGCCTACGAGCTACTCTCATAACAAAGAGTAAGTTATTTTTACCCGTTATAAACTACTACTGTTTGATGAGAAATCAAATCATGGTTTGCTATATGAATTCAGGGAAGAAAGGATAGGCCTACTAAGTATTTCCATTAAACTTTATTTTTAGAAATGTACAAAATGAACATAAATATACATATATACACACGGTATATCATCCATTCCTCCTCCTCTTGCCTGCGCACAGCCGGTGCGGTGCCTTTTAGCACGAGGCCTCAGTAGTAGTAGAATCCCTTCCACGTCATGGATTGTCCGCCAGGATCTGGCTGGACGAAATCAAATGCAAATCACAAAATATTAGAGAAACTTAGTTGTTTTAGATTCGTTAGTAGTAGTTGTGTAATGAACAGCTTGCCTGCTAATATGCTAACCTAGCTTTGTTTACCTTGGTAGCTAACACGATATGAACGTTAGCTTGGAGGAAAGGCAACTATAATGCAGTGTAATAAAACTACTATGAACAAAAGCTAGTGGTTCATATTAGGCTAGCAATAACGTGTTTATAATTGCAATCGTATACGGGTATTCTGCTACCATACAATGTAACTTGCATGAATACATTGTTTTGCGCTAGCATACAGCTAGCCTCGTTAGCTACATGCAGTATATGTACGGTCACAATGTACGGTAAATCACAGTACAGTATACTGTATGAGTATTCCGTGTGTGTGACTGCAGACATTCTCCTGCCATGACAAACATGTAAGGCCATCTGCTGACATTGTAGTTGATATATTTAAACGCTAGCAACGTAGCATCACAAAAATGTTTTTCTGACCAAAACTAGCTCTAGCTCCGTGTGTTAGATCGCTACGCCAGCTATAATGTAATTACGTTTCGCGACTGACCGGCAAATCACCCGGAGTATACTGTCAATAGGTATTTTGTGTGTGAATGCAGACATTCTCCTGCTATGAGATACATGTATGCAAGGCCATCTGCTGATATTAGAGTTGATATATGGAAACTCTAGCAACTTAGTTAGCACAGTTAGCACTGTGTCAATGGCTTAGCAGTCCAACACAGTTTACACATTTAAACAGTCTTGTTTGATAAATACACAAATAACAATGCAAACTTACAGGTTGTATACCCGGATCTTCCCCTGCTCCAAACGGTCCAAACAAGCTGTGCATATCCGGCCTCAAACTGGGCAATGTTTTGGAAGCTTTCGTCTGTGAAATGCCGGTTCTTCGAACCTCTGGAGGAGGAACACGCCGCTGCTGGTGTGGCCATAGCTCTTCGGGATTGGTCCATTTCGTTCCGGGTACCGCATGACATCAGGCGGTACCCGGAACTAAATGGAAGACTCAAATGGGCAGTGACGTATCTCCAACGAGGCGTTTTGGGGAGGTATTTTCTGTGTTAGAGTTTTACTCGCTACAGGGTGTACTTTGAGGGTTTTGACTCTGCACACCGTTTACATGCATAAAAACCTTCATAACACACAAGGGGACGGGTAATAACCAGAAAAGCATGACATGGGAGCTTTAAAATATTTGGAGAACCAGGCTGGGGGGTCTCAAGGCATCAAATTCATCCGACCCAAAGTGCACTCTCATCGGATACATTCTTCCAAGATTTGCAACAGCCGTTTTTTTTCTGAGTGCACCCATAAACTGGGTTTCCGATTTCGTGCAGACGGTAGTCTGAAAAGTATGGATGAATCTTTTTCACAGGGTAGGGGAAATGAAGCCCAGGGACCTTTTCCCCTTCTCCGTTGCACCAACCATCGGAGAAGGGGAAAAATCGGCCCGAAGCGCCAATAGTCTGGCCCCTTCTCCCGTTGGCACCTTGTCATTTTTTTGACAATTTTTCAAAACTTCATTTTTGATTATTTTAAGATATAATTAACCGTTTTCTTCACTTTGTTTTGCTTTCCACGGGTGGGGGCGCCTGGCAGGCCGCCTATGAGCACCCAAATTTGGCCTGGATCATCCAGGATTTGTGGGCTAAGCTCCATAAACTGACTAAATCACCCAGAGAGGTCACCTTTCTAGCCCAAAAATATATAATACAAATACATTTAAATAGTAAAAGGTGCAATTGTGCTCAGCATTACCCGGAATTTGATTTTCATAGCCCCATGATAGTGATTAAAAATCATTTTCATGGGAAAAAGTGTTAAAACGCCTGATTAAATTATATGCAGGACCCCAGTGAGCTCCAGACTATGTGCATTGTGTTGGGGAACCATATAGATGATAGAATAAATGCATTTAAATGCAAAAATAATGATTTAAAATCATTTTAGGGGGACAATTGTGGAGAGGAGCCTGAAAATGACTCTGCAGCACCCCGGATAACTACCAGTTCATCTGGTTTAAATGTACTGGGAGAGAACCAGGCTACAGCACTTGTCTTTTCAACCCAGGAAATAGTGCTCAAAACGTGGGTAAAAGTGTGTTGAAAAGTGGGGGAACATGTTTCAAATGACAGCAGACTGCTGCTTGTTGGCAGGCTGACTCAGTTCACTTGTCTCACACACACCCAGGGGGGGAAAGATAACACTTGTACCCAGGAATAAGTGTTTGAAAGGCGGGGAAAAGTTGTTGTTGAAATAGTATAATACCTCCAGGGCGCATAACTGCACTTTACAAGCCAGAAATAATGTTTAAATGGTCGGGGAAAGTATTTTTAAATGTCTGGAAGAGAGTTTTAGCCAGTCATTTTGCACGATATCATTTAACATTGACGCTCTCCTGAAAATGCACAGAATATGTGCATTTTCAGGAGAGCGACAATGTTAAATGATATCGTGCAAAATGACTGACTAAAACCCCGGAATAAGTGTTTGAAAGGCGGGGAAAAGTTGTTTAAAATAGTCTGATACCTCCAGGGCGCATAACATGGGTAAAAGTGTGTTGAAAAATGGGGGGACATGTTTCAAATGACAACAGAGTGCTGCTTGTTGGCAGGCTGACTCACTTCACTTGTCTCACACACACCCAGGGGGGGAAAGAGGACACATTGACCCAGGAGAAAGTGCTCAAAACGTGGGTAAAAGTGTGTTGAAAAGTGGGGGAACATGTTTCAAATGACAGCAGAGTGCTGCTTGTTGGCAGGCTGACTCACTTCACTTGTCTCACACACACCCAGGGGGGGAAAGAGGACACATTGACCCAGGAGAAAGTGTAATACCTCCAGGGCGCATAACTGCACTTTACAAGCCAGAAATAATGTTTAAATGGTCGGGGAAAGTATTTTTAAATGTCTGGAAGAGAGTTTTAGCCAGTCATTTTGCACAATATCATTTAACATTGACGCTCTCCTGAAAATGCACAGAATATCTGCATTTTCAGGAGAGCGTCAATGTTAAATGATATTGTGCAAAATGACTGGCTAAAACCCAGGAGTAAGTGTTTGAAAGGCGGGGGAAAGTTGTTTAAAATAGTCTGATACCTCCAGGGCGCATCACCAAAAATGTACAAGCAAGGGAAGGTGCCTGAATCCCGGATACTTTAGGTCTGTCACTTAGGGTGACCGCACCACTCCGACGCTCCCGAGAGTGGACGTCCATTATTTGTAAGGCACCTAAGACAGATAAGGGAGCCCGGTCTATTCCCAATTGCAGCATAAGCTCTTTGTCCATAATACTTGCGTCCGAACCAGAGTCAATAAAGACTGCAAGGGCCTGAGAGCTATCCGGTAATAGCAACCTGGCGTGGCTCAATGGTCTCTGAGCGGGAACAAATCCAGGGGTTTGGCTCACCAGTATGTTCCCCATTACTGCTTAGCCTTGCCTTTTACCGGGCAGCGAGAAACAAAATGGCCGGTAGAGACATAGGTTACCTCGTCTGCGATGTTCACGTTCCTCCAAGGTGAGGCTGGTGCGACCCACCTGCATGTGCTCATCACCCCCTGGTTGCGGCTCTGGAGTGAGGGGAGGAGTCCCAGTCGAACCCGGATGTCGGGGCGCCCAGGCATGTTGAACTCCCTCCGACCGTTGCTCCCGTCTCCGTGTCTGGATGCGCCGACCCATGCGGGAAGTCAGCTCAATCAGCCCATCCAGTGAGTTGGGCAGATCAAAAGACACCAGCTCGTCTTTAATGTAAGCCGCCAAGCCACGCAGATAGGCGTCACACTGGGCTGCAGAATTCCAGTTGCTGAGGCGGCCCCTGGTGCGAAACCCAATCGCATAATCCACCACAGATCCATTACCCTGGCTCAGGCTCAGTAGTCCTCCTGCAGCGTCTGGACCCACAGACACGGGTCCAAACACCTTGCGCAGCTCCGCGGAAAAGAAGGGGAAAGAAGAGCAGGCGGGGTGTCTGCTGCTCCCATTCAGCTGTGCCCCACAGTCGGGCTTTCCCAGTCAGATGATTGATCGTGAACGCCATACGAGCTGCCTCAGAAGCTAAAGTGTGTGGCTGCAGCGCGAACAGGATAGAACAGTTAGCAAGAAACGGGCTGCAGCCCTCCGGATCCCCGGCGTGGCGCTCCGGAGTTGCCACCCGAGGCTCTGAGGTAAATCCGATCGGAGAGGATGCAGAAGCGGGTGTCGGCGGCATGGGAAGAGGCGCTGGAGCAGCCACTACTGCCGCTAGCTGCTGCACAGTAGCCGTTAACTGCTGTAGCTGCGCAGCTAAATAGGTTAGCGTCTGGTCATGTGTAGAGTTTGCATGATGAGCCTCGGTGGCCAGGGAGGCTATCGAGGCTTCCTGCCTCTGGAGAGCGTCCTCAACTCTTTATATGCAGAATTCTCTAAATACAGAACACCATAAAAGAGGAGTGTGCTTTAGACAAAGCACTATGGTGTGTAGTTGGCTGGACAAAGTGTCTTGTACTATAAATAAAGTGTGTGCCATTTGGTGGAGAACTTTGGTTTTGGTAAGTGTTTCTGTAGTTTTGGGTGCAGTGCTTCAGTTTGCAGTATATATGAGGTGTTTTGCACTTTGTGTGTTTTGTGAATTGTGTTTATTGGTTTGAGAAAATAAGCCCTGCTTTAAAAACAATATGGTCAGCATCAAAAGAACCACATTGTCACCACACTTCTGTGGACTGTGCATCTGTTCACTCTTCACCTCTGGTGTTATGAAGAGAGGAATCAGAGTCTTCCACGTGAACTGGTGGATGAATGATGGATCCTCCACATATCATGCCAATCTTCATCTGGTGTTTCTATATGGAGTTCTTCCTCCCATCTAACCTCGATATATTTAGTTGAGTGTTTGTCATGTTTTGCTAAATCCTTGATATAATGCTGAAATGATTCTTATGTTTCTTTCCTGATATGCTTTAGTTATAATTTGGATGATATTATTCAACTCCTTGGAAGAATCTGATGTGACTCCCCTCTTGTAACAGTCCCTTAGTTGAAGGTATCTATAGAAGTCATGTGTTCCCAATGTGTGTTTTCTTCTCAGATGATCAAAACCCTCCAGCTCCCCTTCCTTAACCAAAACACACCAAGCTGTTATTCCTTTCTCTACCCATTGTTTAAAACCTTGATCTTATTTTGCAGGTTTGAAGTTTCCATCATAAGCTACCCATTTTATTATATTTGCATCATTTTGAATCTTATCTATGTTCAATACTTTAAACACTGCACTGTTATTGACCCACTGCACTGTTATTGGACCCATTTTAGTTCTGAGTTCCTTATATAGTTTATAATCCCCACTCATATTTAGAATTGGAATCTGGTTTACTTCATTTTCCATATGCTTCCACTTTGCTCTAAACTCCGTTTCACAGCAACAGTAAATGGGTCTTAGCTGAGCAGCAGCAGTACTCCATCAATCTGAGCAAACCCATACCGCCTCTTTCTTTGGGTAGCTGGAGAGTTCTGGACCTAACTCTTGGCCTCTCTCCCCCCCCCCCCCCCCCCCCCCAAACAAATCTGGATATCAGTCTGTCCCAATTTCTAAATGGACCTTGGGGGCCCTCTACTGGTGAAGATTGGAATAGATAGAGAAATCTAGGTAGAACATTTAGTTTAACGATTTGAATTCTTGAGTTTAGGTCGAGTGGTAAGGTAGACCACCTTGTTATATCTTTTTGTATTTCTTGGTTTGAATTGTCGTAATTCGCTCTTTACAAATCAGAGATGTTTTTAGCACAATGTACATTTTACATTTATATTTAATTTAATATTCCATTCCTTATACACTTAATGGATATAATATCCTGCTTTATATTTGGTAAATTGGTATTTCAAAATGTATATTTTCTTCTTTTTTAATGCTGTTTTATTTCAGTTTTGAGATGTTTACATTTTAGAAGTGTTTATTTCTACTCTTTTCATTTCTCTCATGTGCAATGCCTTGTCTTTTATGCTGCTGCAACGCAATCATTTCCCAGATTGGGATCAATAAAGTGCATCTCATCTTATGCATTGGAAGCTATCTGTTAGCCGCGCATGCTAACAGGCCTCAGATAAACTGGTTGAGACTGTATTGTTATTATTATTATTATACATTTACATTTAACTTTTTTATCTTCATATTAATATTTTTATTTTATTTATCTTATTTAATTATTTTTTTTATAAATGTATTCTGCCACAAAACCAATTCTTCCCTCAGGATAAGTATTGTAATGATGTCTGTATGTATCCTCTCTCTGATAGAGATCAGCCGTTCTCTTGTATGGAATGTTCAACCCGGTATCACGGCAAGACGTGAACATGTGACGATCTACCACGCTGGGAGACGTGAATATGTCACGGTTTCGTCCCTTCAAACGTGACAGTTACACGGTATTGTTAACATGGCCCAACCAGTGGAGAAATACCCGGAAGTGCCAAGCAAATGCTCTACCAAGACTATTGGTCGGTTTTTATTGTCAAAATTAGATGTTTTTAATTAATTTTTTAATCGTCACACTCGATTTCGCCGATTTTCTTGTTGCCCGAGCTGGTCGACACCTCTTTTAGCAGAAACAAAGGCTACATTAATGTATTAAATCCATGTTAATCCATGTGTGTGGAGCATAGACTGTGGGTGTTTCTCAATCGCGAGTAAAGCTGCTCCAGAGCCACTATTTCAAGCATACTACGTCATCGAGTGCCGCCGAAGTACTGTTCCAATCTCCAGCATACTTGGAATTCTACCGAGCCCGGCGTACTCCGTTTGGAGAAATATCGAGGCTGCACATGAGTAGACTCCGCGGTCTTAAAATCCCCACAATGCTTTGCGCACGGACCAATTTCCCCAAATCTGTGACGGAAAATGTAAGGCGGGGCCTCTCATATGACGCACACATGCACACTTGCTAGCTTGTTCCACTCTTTGTTTTCCGAATGCCAGGAAGTATTCTTGCCTCGCTTCTGAAGCAAGATGCTCGGCAGACATGTGCTACCAAGCAAGCGTACTCGCGATTGAAAAACACCCTGTATATGGTGTGGAGGTGTGGATGTGGAAATAACGGACGTGACGTTGTGCGATTGCGTTGCCAGGCAACTTCAACTTCAACCCTAATTATATTTTAAAACATTTTAGAAGGCCTCACGAAATACTTTAATGTACATTAAATGTAAATGTGAAGGGATGTGTGTAATGTGGTGATTGACATTATTCACCCACGGATCTATGGGTTGGGGGTATTGTTCCGCACGGACATTTTAGTTAACCGGACTCCTGTTGATGTGAAGTAAAACATGTGAAATAATATAGCAATATCCTGTACAATTATGTGAAAACATGAATAAAACTACACATCTTCAGATGTTATACATACACAAGTGTCCTACACTAATAATACAAAGTTATTATGGCTGTGTGTACCTTGTGTGCACCGCCTAGTGGTTAAAGCACGTTATTGAATTAGTTGTGTATATGATATGTCAATGAACCTTAGTTGAAGAGTTTGTAAATTGCGTTGCCTGGCAACGCAATCGCACAACGTCACGTCCGTTAATTCCACATCCACACCTCCACACACATTGATTAACATCGATTTAATACATTAATGTAGCCTTTCTTTCTGCTAAAAGAGGTGTCGACCAGCTAGGGCAACAAGAAAATCGGCGAAATCGAGTGTGACGATTAAAATATAAATTTAAAACATCTAATTTTGACAATAAAAACCGACCAATAGGCGCGGTAGACCATTTGCTTGGCACTTCCGGGTATTTCTCCACTGGTTGGGCCATGTTAACAATACCGTGTAACTGGGTGTTTCTCAATGTCGAGTAAAGCTGCTTCAGAGCCACTATTTCAAGCATACTACGTCATCGAGTGCCGCCGAAGTACTGTTCCAATCTCCAGCATACTTGGAAATCTACCGAGCCCGGAGTACTCCGTTTGGAGAAATATCGAGGCTGCACATGAGTAGACTCCACGGTCTTAAAATCCCCACAATGCTTTGCGCACAGACCAATTTCCCCAAATCTGTGACGGAAGATGTAAGAGGCGGGGCCTCTCATATGACGGACACCTGCACACTTGCTAGCGTGTTCCACTCTTCGTTTTCCGAATGCCAGGAAGTATTCTTGCCTCGCTTCTGAAGCAAAATGCTCGGCAGACATGTGCTACCAAGCAAGCGTACTCGCGATTGAGAAACACCCTCTGTCACGTTTGAAGGGACGAAACCGTGACATATTCACGTCTCCCAGCATGGTAGATCGTCACATGTTCACGTCTTGCCGTGATACCGGGTTGGGAATGTTCCAGCTTGTATTGCCCCCATGTGTTGCTGTAGCTCCGCCCCTTGATGGCACTGTTTGTTTCTTCTGTAACGTTCGACAAAAGGGAGTCGGAAACAGGCTTCCAGTGATTGGGTTTAATAACTCCTTTGTTCGCTTACGGTTATAGTATACAGCTCAGGTTACAGGTTACAGGTTTATCATTACTCTCTACTCCACTCCCTAACTCACACACACAGCAGGGTCAACGTCACGACTCCCCAGCCCTCCCCCCTCTGCTCCCCCAACCACAGGCCCGCACACCGACCAGCATTACTGTGCAGCTCTGTGATTGGCAGAGAGACGGGGGACGCCTGAGTGACACACCCAGCACCCTATGCAGGGTCGCTACACTTCCCCATGATCTCTATAAAGTTTATTAAAAACTACAACCCCCATGATGCATTAGCGGTTATCCTTGCTAACAGAGACACACTTGTTGAGACTGTAAGGAGTCAGAGAGACTTTTAAAACTCATGCAGAGTTAGGCTGTGGACAAACTGTCCAAAAATCAGCTCCTCTCGTCTTTTCGTCTTGGTTAGGAAAAGACGAGAGGAGCTGATTTTTGGACGATTCGACCGGAAACCAGGGTTTCTTGTGTACCCCCAGCTAACATGCTAACGGAGAGCCTGAAACACAACTTCCGGTGCTGGCCTTCACAATAAAACCCACGGTTTTCTCTCTTCACCTTTCTCTTCTTACAAATATTATATTACAGGAAGAGGGGGGAATACTTATAATATAGATAAAGGTGTTTCAGGAGAAATAAACCGGGTTCTCTCCGCAGCTCCATGTCTGTGTATCTTAAAGGTTTAGGTATTGTCTAAGGGGAAATCATAGCCGCTTTTATTTTGAAGTCCCTGCACCGGAAGTGATGGTCCCGCTCTTTCCAACTTGGAACCAGATCGCGTCTCGTCGGTTCTCTCTCTTCATCCATGGTTCTCTCTCTACATCCATGGTTCTCTCTCTACATCCATGGTTCTCTCGCTACATCCATGGTTCTCTCTCGGTGTTCCTGAGACAGTCTGTGTGAGCAGCTGATCCATCGTCTGTGTCTCTGGATGAACCTCTGACTTTGTGCTCTTTCTTCTGAAGCCTTTAGCTCGGACTCTAGAAGCTAGCTTAGCATGCTAGCTGGTAACACGCTAGCAACACAGAGTGAGAGAAACAGGAAGTGGTGATTTAGTAAACATGAGTGTTGTGCTGCTCTCGTTGGTGAAGCAGCGACTCACTGCGGCTGCTGAAGACATCTTTGTTCTGTTTGAAAGAACGATAGCAGAGTACGAGGAGGAACTGTCTCGTTCAAAACAGGAGAACGAGAGACACCGGAAACTACTGGACGCTGTTTTACAGCCTCAGCTTCAGATCCACAGAGCAGGTCTGTCCCCTTTTTAAAGCTGTAATCTGTAACCACTATTTCCGTAAAAAAGCCTCGAACCTCGTGCGTCAATACATTTTATTACAGAGGGCGTTGTTACCGTTTAACTGGTGACGCGGGGGAACTCGTGACGTTCTATAAAATACATATACACATTTCGATCGCTTCTTCTGTCGTTTACATTAATCTTTTGGTATATTTGGCTGGATAGGAACACTTTGATGCACATTCAGTACCAGTGAGGTTGTGGTTGCGATGCCGATATCCGGACGCGTACAGCGAGGACTACAAAATGACAATGAGGTGACTGGGGATGTCTGTTCAAACCATTGCACGCTTGAATAAATCATTTAAACCAGTTATTTTTGCCAGACTTATTGCTGAATATCGTTCTTAATGTGATACCAAGTCCATCTGAGACCCGTGTACACCTTCAGACAGCCTCCAAGTGAAGCACACGTTGTTTACTCACAGTTTGAAAGCAGCGTGGAGAAGTCTTCAGCTGAGCTGTGATCCGCCCAGTTTAACTTGTGATACGACTTCTGTTCTGTGGCTATCAACCAGCAATCATGTTTAATATTAAAGACTACACACATGTATCCCTTATCAAAACGGTATTCTGCACTTTGCAGCACTTATCCAGATAAGATGTGACTGTTTACTCGTTTTGCAAAGACAGCAGCAGAAATGTCATTCTGCATGTGTAGGGATATTTAGACTGTAAAATGCTGCTTGGTCATTCATTTTGGTCTCCGCAAACAATATTATGAATCCTCTATTCAAACATATAATTCAGTGTCCATCGACATGAAAATAACTAAAAAGTTCATGCTGGACTCAAACCCGAGTCCCAACAGCAAAAATCACTCTAGACCTGCGCGTTGTGAGTGAGCCACGAATCATTACGACATATTTGTTCATCACAGCTGAATTTTTACACATTAACATTGTTAAAAGATTCAGAAAAATGCAAGCCAACCATCATTTATAATGCGAGCGAATGTATGTACACTTAAGCCATATAATAGCTGTATCGATGCATAACGAAAGTTAACCAAGTAAACAGTCACATCTCATCTGGATAAGTGCTGCAAAGTGCAGAATACCGTTTTGATAAGGGATACATGTGTGTAGTCTTTAATATTAAACATGATTGCTGGTTGATAGCCACAGAACAGAAGTCGTATCACAAGTTAAACTGGGCGGATCACAGCTCAGCTGAAGACTTCTCCACGCTGCTTTCAAACTGTGAGTAAACAACGTGTGCTTCACTTGGAGGCTGTCTGAAGGTGTACACGGGTCTCAGATGGACTTGGTATCACATTAAGAACGATATTCAGCAATAAGTCTGGCAAAAATAACTGGTTTAAATGATTTATTGGAGCTCGCAATGGTTTGAACACACATCCCCAGTCAGCTCATGTGTCTTTTTATAGTCCTCGCTGTACGCGTCCGGATATCGGCATCGCAACCACAACCTCACTGGTACTGAATGTTCATCAAAGTGTTCCTATCCAGCCAAATATACCAAAAGATTAATGTAAACGACAGAAGAAGCGATCGAAATGTGTATATGTATTTTATAGAACGTCACGAGTTCCCCCGCGTCACCAGTTAAATGGTAACAGCGTTGCCCGTACATTTATGATTGGTTGAGACTAGTTTGGGAGGACCGTGGTTTAGACTTTGGTGCACAGACTGACCCCTCGATTCCACCGGGGTTGCGGTCGAATAGTCCAAAAATCAGCTCCTAAGTTCTATCCCTATCGTCTATTCCTTGACCTCTGAGTGAAAGGTCACAGGGTTAAGGGATAGTGGATAGGAGAATTCAAAAGGACTTAGGAGAAGAGACTGCGGTACTTTAGAGAATCGACTGCACGTTCACTATCCGACGTGTTTATGATGCGCCAGCGGACATCATGAATGTGCGCCTACTGCTGTGGGGAAACTATGGAAACTACAGTTTTCTATACAGCGGACTACAACATGGATGTTTAATAAGAACGAGGGACTACTGTAAACTCATCTAGAGACTCTGCACCGTGCTCTGATGCTGTTATGCTTTATGAACGGGGACAACAGAGAAACATATTCTTCATGACCAAAGTTGGAATTGAAATAAAAAAGGAAAGTGAAACTTATGCTCGTCACCCTCTCCCTCCGGACCACATTAATACAAATGATCCCAATACGTATGACTGTATGAAAAGATCTTCAAATCAATACAAATGTATTTATTATAAACGTTAGTCCTTAACATCTATCACTGTGTATATCACCATTCAAACATCTTTTAAAAGTTGAACAAACCCCAAAAGTCAGCACACTCAGCACCACACACACACACACACACACACACACACACACACACACACACACACACACACACACACACACACACACACTTTGTATTGTATGAGAGAGGTTCCAGGTTGTTGTGTTTAATATTCATGAGAATATTTGTCATTGTTCAAATGATAATAAACAAACATATAAAGCATATTTGTCCACTCATATGTTGATAAGAGTATTAAAAACTTGAAAAATATCCCTCTAAGGTACATTTAGAGCAGATAGAAAATGTGCGATTAATTTGCGGTTAACTATGGACATCATGCGCCGAAACTCGGTTCTCATCTGGAACCCTAGTCTTATGTAATATTCAATGCTTTGTTTTGTCTTTTCATTAGCTGTAAGCTGCAATCATCAAGATTAAAACGCTGGAAATAATCACTTTGTGTGTGATGAATCTATGTAATGTATAAGTTTAAACTTTATAAATTGAATTACTGATATAAACTCACTTTTCCATGATATTCAATTTATTGAGATGCACCTGTATGAGTCCAAGTACAGGTTTAGCAAGGCGGTGAGAGATGCTAAACGACTACTCTGAGAAACTCCAACACCAGTTCTCAGCTAACGACTCTGCAGACAGGTCACAAACTGTAAGGCTAAGGCCTCACACTCCGTGAACGGCCGACGCCTTGCTAAGCGGCAGTGAAACTACGTTTTAGACCAGCTACCGTACTAACTCACCTGTTGTCCTGAAACTCTCCAGGGCATCTGGAAAAAAGGTGTAATTGACAGACAATCGAGCCAACAGAAACACACAGTGGGCGGAACTTCGTGGTTAGATTTTAAATTCTAATACTCTAGAGTTTCTCTGAATATGTGTTTCCTGTTTCCTGCAGACGTCCAGCAGCTGGTGGTGGTTAAAGAAGAGGTTCCCCCTGAGCAGCAGGAGTGGAGCTCCAGTCTGGACCAGGAGGACCCAGAGCCCCCCCCCCACACATTAAAGAGGAACAGGAGGAACTCTGGATCAGTCAGGAGGGAGAGCAGCTTCAAGGGCTGGAGGAGGCTGATATCACCAAGTCCACATTCACTCCTGTCCCTGTGAAGAGTGAAGATGATGAAGAGAAACCTCAGTCCTCTCAGCTTCATCAAAGACAAACTGAACACCTGGAAACAGAAGCTGATGGAGAGGACTGTGGAGGACCAGAACCAGCCAGGAACTCAGATCCAGAGAGACATTTACAACCAGAGACTGAGGACAACCCTGGAGACTCTTCTGAAGACACTGAAGACAGTGCTGATTGGAAGGAGACCAGAGAACCAGGTTCAAAGTCTCAGAGAAATAAACAAGACCCTGTCAGTGATTCAAGACGTAGTGCAGGAGAGAGACCATTCAGCTGCTCAGTCTGTAAGAAATCCTTTCCAAAGAGAGGACATTTCCAACGACACATGAGAATACACACAGGAGAGAAACCATTCAGCTGCATAATTTGTGAGAAATCTTTTGCAGATCGTTGCAATTTAATTGCACACATGAGAATCCACACAGGAGAGAAACCATTCAGCTGCAGTGTTTGTGACAAAATATTCACCTGGAGTCATCAGGTCAAAAGCCATAAGTGTGTTGGTCGTCAGTCCTCACAGCTTCATCAAACTCAAACTGAGGAGAACAGAGAGCCAGAGCCTCCAGCCAGCAGCTCAGCTGAACACATGGAAACAGAAGCTGATGGAGAGGACTGTGGAGGACCAGAACCAGCTAGGAACTCAGATCCAGAGAGACATTTACAACCAGAGACTGTGGACAACCCTGGAGACTCTTCTGAACCTGACACTGAAGACAGTGCTGATTGGAAGAAGACCAGAGAACCAGGTTCAAAGTCTCAGAGCAATAAACAAGACCATGTCAGTGATTCAAGACGTAGTGCAGGAGAGAAACCATTCAGCTGCTCAGTCTGTAAGAAATCCTTTCCAAAGAGAGCACATTTCCAACGACACATGAGAATCCACACAGGAGAGAAACCATTCAGCTGCTCAGTCTGTAAGAAATCTTTTACAGATAGAAGAAGTTTACAGAGACACATGAGAATCCACACTGGAGAGAAACTGTTCAGCTGCTCAGTCTGTGAGAAATATTTTACAGATACGGGAGATTTAAAGAGACACATGAGAATCCACACAGGAGAGAAACCATTCAGCTGCAGTGTTTGTGACAAAAGATTCACCCGGAGTTGTTCGGTCAAAACCCATAAGTGTGTTGGTCGTCAGTCCTCACAGCTTCATCAAACTCAAACTGAGGAGAACAGAGAGGCAGAGCCTCCAGCCAGCAGCTCAGCTGAACACATGGAAACAGAAGCTGATGGAGAGGACTGTGGAGGACCAGAACCAGCCAGGAACTCAGATCCAGAGAGACATTTACAACCAGAGACTGAGGACAACCCTGGAGACTCTTCTGAAGACACTGAAGACAGTGCTGATTGGAAGGAGACCAGAGAACCAGTTTCAAACTCTCAGAGAAATAAACAAGACCCTGTCAGTGATTCAAGACGTAGTGCAGGAGAGAGACCATTCAGCTGCTCAGTCTGTAAGAAATCCTTTCCAAAGAGAGGACATTTCCAACGACACATGAGAATACACACAGGAGAGAAACCATTCAGCTGCATAATTTGTGAGAAATCTTTTGCAGATCGTTGCAATTTAATTGCACACATGAGAATCCACACAGGAGAGAAACCATTCAGCTGCAGTGTTTGTGACAAAAATATTCACCTGGAGTCATCAGGTCAAAAGCCATAAGTGTGTTGGTCGTCAGTCCTCACAGCTTCATCAAACTCAAACTGAGGAGAACAGAGAGGCAGAGCCTCCAGCCAGCAGCTCAGCTGAACACATGGAAACAGAAGCTGATGGAGAGGACTGTGGAGGACCAGAACCAGCTAGGAACTCAGATCCAGAGAGACATTTACAACCAGAGACTGTGGACAACCCTGGAGACTCTTCTGAACCTGACACTGAAGACAGTGCTGATTGGAAGAAGACCAGAGAACCAGGTTCAAAGTCTCAGAGCAATAAACAAGACCATGTCAGTGATTCAAGACGTAGTGCAGGAGAGAAACCATTCAGCTGCTCAGTCTGTAAGAAATCCTTTCCAAAGAGAGCACATTTCCAACGACACATGAGAATACACACAGGAGAGAAACCATTCAGCTGCATAATTTGTGAGAAAACTTTTGCAGATAGAAGAAGTTTACAGAGACACATGAGAATCCACACTGGAGAGAAACCATTCAGCTGCTCAGTCTGTAAGAAATCTTTTACAGATAGAAGAAGTTTACAGAGACACATGAGAATCCACACTGGAGAGAAACTGTTCAGCTGCTCAGTCTGTGAGAAATATTTTACAGATACGGCAGATTTAAAGAGACACATGAGAATCCACACAGGAGAGAAACCATTCAGCTGCAGTGTTTGTGACAAAAGATTCACCCGGAGTTGTTCCGTCAAAAGCCATAAGTGTGTTGGTCGTCAGTCCTCACAGCTTCATCAAATTCAAACTGAGGAGAACAGAGAGGCAGAGCCTCCAGCCAGCAGCTCAGCTGAACACATGGAAACAGAAGCTGATGGAGAGGACTGTGGAGGACCAGAACCAGCCAGGAACTCAGATCCAGAGAGACATTTACAACCAGAGACTGAGGACAACCCTGGAGACTCTTCTGAACCTGACATTTTCCAAGTCAAATCTGCATGTGCAACAAAAAAAGAGGACATTTAATTAGTCCTACGACAATTCAGATGAGAAAAATCTGTCTGACTGTATAAAGTCTGTGTGACAATATTCATACATGACTTCATATAAACTCCATCTTTATCAACAGAAGTTTTGAATATGTTCAATGTTTTTGTCATACTACTTTTCTGATTTATACTATAACCACTGACTGATTCATCTGCAGAGTAGTTTCTCTAATAATCTGTTTGGTTAATGAAATGTTGTGACTTGAAACTTCCATTGGGATGTGTTTGATAGTTCCGGTTGAGTTATCAGTCTGTTCTGGTCTAAAAGAAGAACCAATGACTTATTGATATAGAGAATATTTACGATGTTTCCAGTTTGATTCTGTTCTGTTTATATCATCAAACCAAACTAAAAATAAAAAGCCTTTGAAACAGACTCACATTCCTGCATATTGTTTGTGTTTACAGATTACAATCAGCTCATTTAGAGTTCAATCAATGTTTATTTATATAGCCCAATATCACAAAGGTTACATTTGTCTCAGTGGACTTCACAGTTTGTACAGAATATCAGTATGACAATACGACCCCCTCTGTCCTTAGACCCTCTGTCCTTAGACCCTCTGTCCTTAGACCCTCACATCGTACAAGGAAACACTTCCAGAGAAACCCCACAGTTTAAAGGAACATGGGAGAAACCTCAGGGAGAGCAACAGAGGAGGGATCCCTCTCCCAGGACGGACAGACGTGCAATAGATGCCGTGTGTAAATCGAAAAGATAATACATTTACAACATAGGTAGTCCACATGTTTGGAAATGCATGTGTCTATAATAAGAAGATGAATCCACGAGGATGTCAACAATCCTGTGGGAGCCATCAGGGAAGTAGTATGATGAGAGTCAGGCAGGACCACAGTGACAGGTTCAGCCACGACCCGAAGTCCAGGACTCAGATCAGGACTCAGATCAGGACTCAGGATCCCAGCGTAGATAGACACCAAAAAGAAATGTGGCGAAGCTGGGTTATTGGGAACATGAGAGTACACAGGTACAGACAGAGAGAAGGAAGAAGTAAGGTGTCCCCCGACAGTCTAAGCCTATAGCAGCTAAACTAGGGGCTGAATCTAATCAGCCCTAACTATAAGCTTTATCAAAAAGGAAGGTCTTAAGCGCACTCTTAAAAACAGATAGGCTGTCTGCCGCCCGAACACAAACTGGAAGCTGATTCCACAAAAGTGGAGCTTGATAAGAAAAGGCTCTGGCTCCCATTGTACTTTTAGAGACTCTAGGAACAACCAACAACCCTGCATTCTAGGAACGCAATGCCCTAGTAGGACAGTAGGGTACAATGAGTTCTTTAAGGTAAGATGGCGCCTGCCCATTAAGGGCTTTGTAGGCGAGAAGAAGAATTGTAAATGCTATCCTGTGTTCTCTAGGGAGCCAGTGTAAGGCAGCCAGAACAGGAGTAATGTGGTCCCTTTTCCTAACTCTGGTTAGTACACGAGCTGCAGCATTTTGAATCAGCTGAAGAGACTTCACTGACTTCTTGGTACACCCTGATAATAAAGAGTTACAATAATCCAGCCTTGAAGTAACAAATGCATGGACTAGTTTCTCTGCATCGTTTTGAGGCAAGATATGCCATATTTTTGCAATGTTGCGTACAGAGAGGAGGTCAAAAACCTGACATCTTGGTGCCAGGATAACAACCTCCATCTCAACGTCAGCAAAACAAAGGAGCTGATTGTGGATTACAGGAAGCAGCAGGGAGAGGGACACGCCCCCATCACCATCAATGGGACTACGGTGGAGAGAGTCAAAAGCTTCAGGTTCCTTGGGGTCCACATCACTGAGGACCTGACATGACTCTTCACACCACCACCATCACCAAGAAAGCTCGACAGCGGCTCTTCTTCCTCCGCAGGTTGAGAAGGTTCAAAATGGATTCCAGGATACTCTGCAACTTCTACAGGTGCACCATAGAGAGCATCCTGACCTTCTACAGGTGCACCATAGAGAGTATCCTGACCTTCTACAGGTGCACCATAGAGAGGATCCTGACCTTCTACAGGTGCACCATAGAGAGCATCCTGACCTTCTACAGGTGCTCCATAGAGAGGATCCTGACCTTCTACAGGTGCACCATAGAGAGCATCCTGACCTTCTACAGGTGCACCATAGAGAGCATCCTGACCTTCGACAGGTGCACCATAGAGAGGATCCTGACCTTCTACAGGTGCACCATAGAGAGCATCCTGACCTTCTACAGGTGCACCATAGAGAGTATCCTGACCTTCTACAGGTGCACCATAGAGAGTATCCTGACCTTCTACAGGTGCACCATAGAGAGCATCCTGACCTTCTACAGGTGCACCATAGAGAGGATCCTGACCTTCTACAGGTGCACCATAGAGAGCATCCTGACCTTCTACAGGTGCACCATAGAGAGCATCCTGACCTTCTACAGGTGCACCATAGAGAGGATCCTGACCTTCTACAGGTGCACCATAGAGAGCATCCTGACCTTCTACAGGTGCACCATAGAGAGCATCCTGACCTTCTACAGGTGCACCATAGAGAGGATCCTGACCTTCTACAGGTGCACCATAGAGAGGATCCTGACCTCCTACAGGTGCACCATAGAGAGTATCCTGACCTTCTACAGGTGCTCCATAGAGAGCATCCTGACCTTCTACAGGTGCACCATAGAGAGGATCCTGACCTCCTACAGGTGCACCATAGAGAGTATCCTGACCTTCTACAGGTGCTCCATAGAGAGTATCCTGACCTTCTACACAGCAAATTTGAAATCAAAAATTCAACACCCATGTAGTTAATTTTAACACTATAAAAGAGTTTATATTGAAACCACCAGCAAAGTGTTAAATTAACACTTTCCAAAGTGTTGACAATATAACACTATCACAGTGTTACTATACCAACACTAAGAGTGTAAGATGTGAACACCAACACTGAACACCAACACCGATAACAACACTAACAGTGTTGGCTGCATCTTCAATTTAACACTGTTCTGGTGTAGAGTAAGACTACAGTAGTGATACATCTTCTCCCATCTAACACCTTTTAGAGTTAAACATGTACACTAATAGTGTTGCAATTTAACACTGTCCCGGTGTAGAGTAACACTACAGTAGTGATACATCTTCTCCCATCTAACACCTTTAAGAGTTAGAAATGTACACTGAACTAGTGTTGAATGCACATTATACTGGTGTTGCATTTTGCATTAGCCTCAACCCTCTGGGAGTTCAAAATGAACACTAATCTAGTGTCAATGTAGTGTATTGGTATTATGATGTACAACAAACTGGTGTTAAAAGTTACAATGACCAATAAATCATTCCAGATAACATATATGACAAGTGCTTTATTTGAATGGTGGCATGTCTCTTAAGACTGACAAATTCTCCCAATGCACAAATTCTCACAATATGCAATTCAACAAATAAAAAATAACCCTCTATGGCAGTGGAGGTCCAAAAAGGTTGTTTGTTGCCTGCCGTGCCAGGCAACAAACAACCTTTTTGGACCTCACACACCCATGGGGTGGAGGGATAAATAAAAATTACAGCACATAGCTGTCTAAGACAAGCCATGAACAAGCTTAAGGTGCCGAGTTAAGGATCCAGGCGTATCAAGCAATAATCTGCAAATGTAACACTTATACATTACTCACAAACTTAGTTCCCAGTTCCTTGACCTTGGGGCTCTCACTGGTGGTGTCAACGTCTATGTTATAGACAGTTGTTTGCAGAAATGTGTACATGCTTTTGAGTGCTGGATCATAGCTAGTCCCTAAGACAAAGTGAAGCTTAAAAAGTTCATCAATTGCTGCTAAGGAAGTGGTAGCCTCACAGGGGATGAGCTTCTTGTCGATCAGAATGAAGAAGTTGCCGATGGCCTCCTTGCTGGTCCCTGAAGCAAGAAGATATGGCTGGCTCGTGTCCATATGGCTCTGAAGGTGCTCATCCAGACTCCTACAGGACTGAAGGACAAGGCAAGCAACATTTTCATTTTACATGGCTAACTATGCGCATGTGTGTGTAATATGCAAGTGTGTTTTTAGGAATAGTTTATATTTGCACTAGCCTAGTCCTACTTTATCATAGTGACAGCTCTCTGTAGTAGTTCTGGTGGTTAGATCTAACATTCTTAAACCTGCCACATACCTTGTGAAATACGACCAGATGGTCAATGGCCTGAGCTACACTGATCTTCTGGGTTTTCTTCCTTCCCGCAGGCTGGGGTGACAGGAGGTGCAGAAGGAGGAGAATGGATGCCATATCACTGTCCCACTCTGTAAGAAAAGACAACCCAGTCTCACATCTAAACGTGTAATAACTACGTTGGTCCACAACTTGGGACGTAGTATTTCTACAAAAACGCCTCTGAAATTGTAGGATCCCTACGTGTTTTTTTTCCACGATTCATTTTCAATGGCTGGCGTCTATGTCACGTGATCTTCAACTTTCTCTCCGCAGAAATAAAAAAACATGGCCGACCTTCGTTTTATTCTCGGTAGAAAATGCCTATTTTAAGGTTAGTTTGGCCATTAAAATGCGTTTTGATGTCATTTGATGCGAGAAATATGAGTTGTTATTTCAGATTATGTGTGCAGTGGATGTACATGATCTTTGGTTTGCTAGTTATTACGAAGAATACTTCAGGAAATTGTGTAAATACAACGTTTTCATTGTTACCAAGGTGGTTGCTAGGGACGCTGCTATCGATATTATGTCTGTTATGTTGTGTAACGGTTTAATGGCGTTATCTTTATTGCTACCCGGCATCTAAAATTGTGGCATAGATACGTTATTTTCCATTATGCTCTATATATTGTCTTTATTATGCTTTAAACAGTGTTTCGGGCTTTGGCTATAGGGCGGCTCAAAGTATTTTGTCCGGCCGTTGTGAAGACTGCTTTGTTTATTGTCCTTGTTTTTGTTTTAAATAAAGAGATTTTCAATCACGGGCGCGCATCAAACGTGTGATGTAATGTGGTATTAAAAGTATTAAAAGAGGCGAAAATCACTACAAGTCTGGGCATGTTGAGAGCTGTACATACACACACACATTTCATAGTCTTATATTTCAACAGTTTTACGACAAACTTTGACTTTTTTTGACATGGAAATTATTATTTAAGATTGACAAACATCATATGTGTAATTCGTGGCACAATTCAAACGGGATCGAAAGATAATCTTTCTCTCTCCATTGACTTCAATGCATACTTTTTCCGAAATAACGTCCCATGGAGGAACCCGGAAGTTTGACGGACATTACCCACAATCCTTTGTAGCAACCATAGACTGTATAAAAAAATTCTCCAACTGTGTGGTCATACACTCCCTCCAGCCTCACATAGACAATTTACAATAGGCAATATGACATGATATGACAATGCAGTTCCTAAAACCATACCTGGTGATTCCAGTGATGGTTCATCACCCCTTTGGTTCTTGGCAGACAACAACAAGCGCTTCAGCAAGGGTGTGGAAGTCAGCATTTCTGCCTGTTGGATGATCTTTGCTTTGAAGGAGGTTGGCCACTTTTCCAGTAGTTTGGATGGAGTTTCTGACCCAAAGAGGAGACTGAAGTCTTGGAGAATCTAAAACACGTATACAGCACAAACGCAAGAACCACCATCAGGTTTTCAATTTACTACTAATGCCAATTTCACAGGTGTAGATCATCTCCATTTAACTGAAGGTTGCTTAAAACGTCTATCAAAATAGATTTACTAATAAATAACATTCATAAGCAACAAATAAAATATTACCAATCCTTTAGTGTCCAGCAGGCGCGGGAATACTGAAAGGACAGTGGAGGATCTGTCAGGATCGTGGACAAGGCGCTGTCTATATTCCAGTGTGTCTCTCATCTTCTTCATGATGACTTCTCTGTCGTTTGTATGATTCATCACAGATATGAGCTCTTGAAATCTCTGCTCATCTGGATGATCATCACAGTGGCCTATCTCTCTCCTTAGCATGGGGCCTCCATTCTCTTCTATTCTGGAATCCTTGGACCTCACAGGAAGTCGTGTTGCTCTCTGAACGGACTTCAGTCGCCACGCTAGAAACCCACCGCCTTTCTGCCCGTCATAAAAATGCTCCTGACCAAAAAGGAAATAAGAGGAATGGTACATGGACTGCACTTACTGTATATAGCGCTTTGGTTATGTGAATGTTTGTGTCAATGGGTGAATTGTCAATTTTATCCAATGGCGGCAGCTGCCATGCAAGGTGCAGGCCTGCTCATTGGGAGCAAATCGGGGTTCTGTGTCTTACACTTGCCTAAGGACACTTTGACATGTGGACAGGAGGAGCCGGGATTTGAACCACCAACCTCGCAGTCATTGGACTATCCGCTCTACCTCCTGAGCCACAGCCGCCCAAATGAATTAAACTACCCTACAGTATAAATCCCACAGCATTCAAGGAACCATGTAAGCCATCTAAAACAGTCTACTTTGATCATAATCAAGAATAACTCACATATCCTGTCTTCCCATGTGGATCTTGGAGCGAGGGAAACAGGGTAACAATCCCCAGTGCATACTTCTCTTTGGTCAGTCGCTGAGGGATTCTCCTGTAGAGCAAAAAGTCATTTTCAACATTTCATTCATTTAAGTCTAAGAGCAGTGGCGACTGGTCATTAGGGACACCCCCACCTAGTGTCAGCAGAAAGTATTAAAAATAATGATTACAAAAAAATAAAATATATTTTAAGATCATGTTTAATCATGATTCGTCTGTACATTGCTGTTTTAGTCTGTGTTCTTCTAATTAGTGTCTACAGTGTGCCTATTGAGCCGTTTTGAGCCATGTGGGACGAAACCCGATCATGCCCCTCCCTCTCACTGTCTACGGTGACTGTAAAAACTACACTGCGCATGCTCAGAGTATTTTCCTCTGAAAAATAAAACGCCACTGAGACTTCGTTTTAGAACATATAAACTTAATGAACTCAATTTATGTAGAAATACAATTGCACCAACTTCATCCACACTTAACCTATACATACATGACACTTTCATGCAAAGCTATAACAAATTTGAATCTTACCCCTCACTCTGCACCATGTCTGCAACTAGAATGTTCACCATCACTTTTCTTGTGGCAGGACTAATTGTTCCTTTTTCCTCATACTCCTTCAGCACATCACTTCCTCCTGGTTTGGTCAGCAGAACCTGTTTTATCAGCTTAAAACAAAACACAACAAAAATGACACCCGTTAAGTAAGCAGTATAGGTTTATGAGCAATCTACTGGTACAGACACACGGATGGACAGACGTCACTAAAATGTACTCACATTTTTGGCTTGTGGACCCTGCAAAGCCTCCTCCTCTTTTCTGAAGCGTTTCAGAGTGCCACTGTAGAAATCGTTCTCACTGCTGCTTTTCGAAGTGACTGAAAGAGTATCTGTGCCTGAAGCGGAGGATGAGGATGGCTCTGGAAAATAATGTCATCACACAAGAGATATTAAATATGAATATTGAAATTATATGGTCTTCCTTTGTCATGTCTTTATGTAATCTACTGGTGAAGTGTTCTCAAAAAGACAACAAACCCACTGAAAACCTCCATCGCAAGTATGAGTCCCAAAGTCGTTGTCCACAAGAGCGCACTCTACTTGGGACCAATACTTAGACAGCAATGGTGGTTTTTAGTCTAGCAAAAGCTTAACAACAAGGCTTTCAACAAGACCCCCAAGTAAGTACAAAATTATGTATTTTCACTAAATCAGTTGAGTATGCCTTTACCCATGCACGTGTCAATCACACCACACATTTGATTCCTATAAACAATACTTTACCTTTTAAGATAGTATTGTTTATAGCAATGAAATGTGTGGTGTGCTTGACACTTGCATGGGGATAATCAGCATACAATACAATTGAGAAATGTAAAATAGACCCTTTTCTCAGCAGCCATGTTGACATGCTGCGTAAACAGAGATGTAATTTAGGATGTAGGCAGGCCAGGGCCCTGATAATATGCTGTCTCACTGGATTGGCTGTGACACACTAAATAGATCGGGGCCATAATTAATTTGATCTATTACACCTGTGTTTACCCTGCTATGACGTCAAAATAGCTGCTGAGAAAAGGGTCTATTGTCGTCACTCACCACCACTGTCATTCAGTTCATCTTTGATGACAAAGCATATTCCACTGGTAGTCAGTAGATCTGGAAATGCGTAGTCGTCCACTTCTGTGCCAGTGTCATCCTCCACTGATAAGATGTTGTCCACAGGGATGGAAAACCTCTCTTTTACTAAAAGGATTGAAGACCAAATATAAGCTTAAACCACCCACACACACACACACACACAGGGGGGGGGGGGGGGAACTGCCTCAATAGTGCATCATGTCCATCTAATGTAACAGTAGGTTAATGAGGGTGGATCGCAAAATTCCCCTCTGTGGGACTAATAAAGGTATTCTGATTCATATGCAGTTCATATACTTGCCTTCAGTGATGAAGATGCCAAAACAAGCTTCTGGAATTTTGATGTACTTCTTTTGGTTTCGGTATTGCACTTTGACTATCATCTTCAGCTGAAGAGAAGAGCAAGAGCCCTATATGGGTAAAATGGAGATACAACATTTGTTATTCCACAAGTTATTAGATTTTTCACATGATGCATCACAACTTCCCCTTCTTAAGCAAGCAAATACTCAAATTGTGTAAGGGTGGCATAATATAAATTGGAACCGTCTTTAGATAAATAAATTCTACTTTATGCTCTGTTCTTTTATTTTTGTATCTTTAAGCTGAGAGGCTTCTATCTGTGCATGACATACGTTTCGGGAACAAATTATGCACAGTGTTGGTGTGTTGCAACCCAGTGTCATTTCGTGTTATAGTCAAAAAAGTAATCTATTGATTTGTGTTCACCAACACGATTTCCCCATTTTTTCCGTGTCACACAGAACGATTTTAAAAGCAATGTAAATAATAACAAATTAGAAGGAAAAAGAGATTTAAAAAAATATAATACAGATTTCAGTATTCTGACACAGAACGATTTTAGAAGCAATGTATTTCTATTGGTAGTATGTTTCGTGCCTGCACCAAATAATAACAAATTAGAAGGAAAAAAAGATTTCAGTATTCTGAGCCATTTCTTTTTCTCCGACATTATACTATTTAAAATAAAAGGGTTAGGCTAAGGGTAAGATATTGAGTAAGAAAATGTGTTTATGAACCACACAGCTTCTGGTCTTCCAAGAGAGAAAAAAATCGTTCTGTGTGACAAGAAAAACTCACTGCATGCAGTCGTTGTCGAGGCCACACAAGAAGGCTGCTTCCGCACGGAGCAGAAGAACACGTGCTAGAAAGGAAAAGGAGCCAATTAGCCAACAACTTTATTACTGTACATACACATAAATTATTTCACTTGGGGAACAAATTCAATGAAACGTAGATAACTTACAGTCACGCGGTCTGTTGAGACCACACGGTCGAAACCTGCGGGGACTGATGGCTGCTTAGGTGACACTGAGATAGTGCTAGTGAAAGGAAATAGGAAAAAAAAAGGTTGTTCGCGAAGTCGGCTAACTATACCAATATGGACCGACACCAGAACCTCTTAGCTAGCTAGCTGTCGAACTATCGTTAGACATGTGCAATACGTTGGTGTTTGTAATGACATAATAGTATGTAACATAGCTAATGTTATCTAATTTGACAGCTAGCCAGCTAGCTAACTAACTAACTAACCGGCTAGCCAACTAGCCAGCTAGCTAACGTTTAGCAAGCAGGTGCACGGCCAGTACAGACAAATATTCTTAGCAAGCTAGTAAACATTATTAGCAACTACACAACTGTAACGTTATTTTCAAATTAAGTAATGTTAGATAACAGGGGAACAAATTAAATGTAACGTTATCTAGATAACTTACCGTCACTCACTGACTGCAGTCTGTCGAGGGCGAGGCCAAGCGATCACACTTGCTGCAAGACGGACTGCTTCCGTTAGACGGAGACTTGACGGAGAACATGCTAGAAAAGGAAAAGGCGGCAATTATCGAACAACTTTTTTACGAACACTAGAGCTTGTTAGCTCGCTGTCGAACTAACGATAGACATGTGCAATATATTGGTCTTCGTAATGATTACATTTTCTGTTACATATCTAACGTTAATTCGACATACATATCTAATTCGACAGTTAGTTTAGCAAGCAAGCATTGACTGTATGGTCTGTGCACCTGCACCTGGTCATGACAGTCAAATAGTAGTAATTAGCAAGCTAGTAATAAAAACAATACATTTACAATTACGCTACCTACCACACACACAACTGTATTTTCAAGCAAAATCAATGTAAGCTATCTGGGGAACAAATTATGAAACTTAGCGATAACTTACCGTCACGGACTGCGGTCTCTCAAGACTGATGGTTGCATCAAAAAGATGGCGGAGATCTAAATAATTTCACGCACATCACGTAAAAGTACCCGGATTGAGAGAACACACTATCCGTCGTTAAATATGTTTAACACCATGATCCAACCCTGTACTATATAGTGTTTTAACAACAGGCGGTGTTAATCATGTTAAATGTAACACCAAAACCACAACACTTTACCCCGAAAAGCTCTAACACCAGGATTTTCACACTGGCGAATTTGCTGTGTACAGGTGCTCCATAGAGAGCATACTGACCTTCTACAGGTGCACCATAGAGAGCATCCTGACCTTCTACAGGTGCACCATAGAGAGTATCCTGACCTTCTACAGGTGCACCATAGAGAGGATCCTGACCTTCTACAGGTGCACCATAGAGAGCATCCTGACTGGCTGCATCACGTCCTGGTACGGCAGCTGCACCGACCTCGATCATAAGGCTTTACAGAGGGTGGTGAAAACTGCACAGCACATCACCAGGACGGAGCTGCCATCCATGGAGGACCTTTACTCCCAGCGGCTCAGGAAGAAATCACTACGGATTATCAAAGACCCCATCACCCCAGCCACAAACTGTTCTTTCTGTTGCCGTCTGGCAGACGTTACCGCAGCATCCTGGCAAGGACAAGAAGATTCGGAGACAGTTTCTTCCCGCGGGCAGTGAGACTGTTAAAAAATTGAACTGTTGAAACAACTTCAAAACATTCATCTGCTACTCAGTAATATGTATCCAATACCTAATATATATATATATATCATTCCAATAACTTGTATATAGACTCGTACTGCACTATTCCACATCATAACTTTATTTTATTTTATAACTATTATTCTTTTTGTATTGCTCTTGCTCTTATTGTTATTATGTTATTATGTTGCATTGTTGGAGAAGCCTGTGACATAAGATTTTCAACTACATAATTACTCTGTAGCTATGTTAGTTTGACAATAAAGAACCTTGATGTTGCGTAGATGAAAGAAGGCGGTCCTAGAGATTGATTTTATGTGGGCGTTAAAAGATACATCCTGATCAAATATAACACCAAGGTTCCTTACAGTCTCACTGGAGGCCAAATTAATGCCATCCATAGTTAGTATATCTTTAGATAATTTGTATCGTAGATTCTTTGGGCCGAGTACAATATCTTCAGTTTTGGCCGTGTTTAACATCAAAAAGTTTAAAGTCATCCATGTTTTTAAGTCCTTGAGGCAGTCTTGAATTTTATTTAGATGATCGGTTTCATCAGGCTTGATGGATAAATATAGTTGAGTATCATCCGCATAACAATGAAAATGTACAGAGTGACTCCTTATAATATTGCCTAACTTAAATTATAAGCATATATAATGTGAACAAAATAAAATAGTTCAGAGTTAAGATGGAATTTTAGGATTATTCCTGCTTTTTGAAACTGTAGTACGGGCTCATGTGTTTCATTGTTGGTGTTCTGTTAAATGCAAATGGAAGTCCTTTCACCTCCGTTGAATCAGGTGGAAGCAGAAATAAAATACTTTTTCATATCGAACGCTGAATTGTAACTCGTATTCTTGCTTTTTATATCTGTCTTAATCAATATTAGCCTTTTTAAGTTTCATTCTATCTGCTCTTTATTATTGAAGGTGTATTTAGATGAGATTAGATGTATTTATATACTTAGTTGCAGCTGCAGAAACAAGTAATAAACAAGGCATTGCACCAAAGTTGAAACTGTTATTAACCTGTTTAGCCCTGAGCCTGTTTTTCAGGTTTCAGGCTCGAAAATGACATTCCCAGAACAAATGACCATATCTTCCCTTCTAAAAGGGTTAAATTAAAGGGGACCTATCATGCAAAATGCACTTTTGTACGTCTTTTCAACATGAATATGTGTCCCCGGTGTTCCAGGGAACTCACCAAGTGTCAGAAAACACAACCCTCTCTATTTTCCTCCATACCCAAATCTCTAAAAAAGGGGCTGCAACGGATCTGATAAAAACTGATCCAGATTTGAACACTGTCCTGACGTCAGGACGGTGGCGCTACGGCTATTGGACCAACTCTCCACCTATCAGGGGAATGTGCGGTTGGGCCACGGCCGGCCATTGCCGCTCGAAAGCGCTGGAGACGCTGTAGTACATATGCCAGGCCTGTAAGTGGCGCAGTAGTCTGCCACAAAAGCAGCGAAGAAGACTTCCCGCCCATAGTTACCATGGTTACCCTTCTGTTTATTCTCCGCTGTGGCTTTCTTTCTCCCTCCCCGAGGCAAGCGTTTGCTCCTGCTGCTTTAATTCAATGCAATCCCTCCCCGTCGAGGCAAGCACTGTAATTCTCTCCGGTTAGTCCACCAGCAGATGACAAACACCCACCTCTCCGCCTCTTCCAAGGAACGAGGGGACCGTGCGGCAGAGTTTCAGTTTCAGTTTCTTTCGCCGGTCAAGATGTCCGTTAAAGTTTAAATCTTCCGGACAAAATGATAAAAGTGCCGGTCAAAGGTCTTCTTTGTTATTTATTGAGCTTTAAAAAACAAGTGACATTTGACCTTTTTAGAGAGATTTAGCCAAAAGAAACCACCTCTGAGGTGATTTGGGTGAAAATGGGGGTTTTACCGTTTCTCTGGAACCCATTGGTCGATTTTGGTGGTTGACACCTCTTTCTGACCGTTAGAGCCAATAGAATCGAAGGGGAATCTCCCCACTCACACACATGGTAAAAAAAAAAAAGTGGGGGCTTCGCGCATGCAGTTTTGCATCAGAGCGAACCTATACTCTAGCTCTGACATCTGTGTCACCTCACGATGTGAAACGATGTGTTGGATGTGCAGAAGAGATAAATAATAAGGTTTTGTGAGTGATTTTCGGTGCAGTAAGGTGTTAGCATTTTTCGCTCGTTGCTAATTCAGAGGCTCAGCGTTAGCATTGTGGGTTTTATTTTGAAAAAATAATAAAAATGATCAGTTAGATGAGTTTCTTCCCGTTACATGGATATAAAACATTCATAGTTTATTAAATGAACATGCCCTCAGACACTGTTTCCTGCAAGATGTTGCGGCAGTGCCCCGGTACCGGGGTCTCTCGGGCTTAACAGGTTAAAAAAGAGATAACTATATGCATATAAACATCAACAATATACATAACTCCAGAGTTCCTATGGTAGACACACAATAAGATATACAGAATAAGTTAGAGTACACTGTAATCAACAAATCATATTGTTAAAAAATAAAAGACAGGATAAACAATATGTGCTCAGTAGTTGCAGTTTCTTTTGAAATGAAATAAGGTAAATGTGATGATCAATACAAATTGTTCATGCTTATTGAAAGTGAAAAACCATTATATGTGTGTGGTTAACAGGTGAGACAGGTGAATGGAAAACTACTGGTGAATGATGGAGCAGACTGTGACAGAACCCCCCCCTTAATGGATGGCTCCTGGCGTCCCTAAACGCTAATCTACAGAGGAGGGTGGGAGGTGGGGTTAGTACTCATCTGAAAAAGTTATTTCGGCCTCCTTCTCCTGCCCCCTGTGGGAATCGGCGTCCTCATCAGAAGCAGGTCCCTCGCTGTCCTCCTCGGAAGAGCTGACAGTATGTGGAGAGACTCTCCCCGTGTCTCTGCCCGTCGTTGTGATGGTCTTAGAAGGTTGCTCGGGGTTGCGCTGATGGAACTCTCTGATGAGCCGGGGGATCAGCACATGACGGGCTGGAACCCAAGACCTCTCCTCAGGGCCGTAACCCTCCCAGTCTACCAGGTACTGGACTCCTCTCCATCTGCGACGGGAACGAAGCAGTCGATTGAAAGTGTATGTAGGTCCGCCGTCAATCATCCGGGGGGGTGGTAGAGGAGGGACCGCAGGAACCAGTGCACTCTCTCGGACAGGTTTGATCCTGGAAACGTGAAAGGTGGGATGGACCCGCAGAGTCCGAGGCAGTCTTAGCCTTACTGCTGCGGGATTGATTATCCTTATAATCTCAAACGGTCCAATGAACCTCGGTGCAAGCTTTTTCGACTCCACCCGTAAAGGAATATCCTGGGTGGACAGCCATACCTTTTGGCCCACCTGGTAGACGGGTGCCTTGGAACGTCGGCGGTTGGCAGAGGAGGCGTACCGGTTGGCTGAACGAACAAGTGTTATCCGGGCTTGATTCGCTTTTAAAAAGCTTTTAAAAGCTTTTTAAAGTTTTTGGGCTGTTTTGCGTCGTTTTGTGCCGGTGCCTCGCTGTGACTGGATTGTTTGCTTTCTGCCTGAGCTGTCGCTCTTTCGGAGTCTGGATTGCTGTCTGTCCTGCCGTGCTGTCGGGGGCTGGTCGACCTGAGCTGCTGATCGACCTGAGCTGCTGGGACCTGAGCTGCTGGGACCTGAGCTGCTGGGACCTGAGCTGCTGGGACCTGAGCTGCTGGGACCTGAGCTGCGGATCCTGAACTGGGTGTGTTGCAGCTCAATGTTGCCTAAAGCTACCCTTGTGTTCGCTTTTTTCCTGGGATTAATTGTCAGCCCGCATGTCGGCAAAACTGACGGATTGCCTCCCAGCGATGCCTCTGTTCACTTCGGACATTCGGATGGTGGAACCTCTGGAGCGCTGACTCCATCGGATAGTTTTTACCAAAAGCTGACGTTTCATGGCACGAAATGCGCTCTCCCGTATGCCCTTTTGACTCTGGACTCGCTAATATCGAAGGATCGGAGCAGCCCCGCCCCTCTGAGGAGTGACGCGTCCAGAGCCCATGTGAAAACATCATCTTCCAGACTGTTAATATTGTTACTGCTATTACTCTCTGGTAACGTTAACATTAACCCTGGTCCTGAGTGTTTCTCTACTTCCTTGCATCATTTGCCAACTCCGAATGAGTTTAGCTGTAGGTAAGGATTGGGTTTTCTGCATGTTAGTGCTAGAAGCCTAGTGCCCAAATTAGATGTTTTCAAGATCTGGTTTTTAGTTGCTAAGCCTGATATTGTTGTAGTTTCTGAAACCTGGTTCAAACCCTCTGTCACTGACACTGTTATTCAGATTGATGGATATAATGTATTCAGAGCGGATCGTAAGGGCAGAGCTGGTGGTGTTGCAATATACACTGCTGAGAAACTACAGTGCTCTGTCCTTCACTCAATTTCAATTCCAAGGCCATTTGAGTTGCTAGCAGTCCAACTAACTATAGCAAATGCTCCTCTCACTGTTATTGGCTGTTATAGGCCTCCATCGGCCATCATGGATGCAACTACTAGCCTTACTGAATTGTTGTCTAAGTTTTCTTCTGAAATCATTTTATTGGGTGATTTAAATTGGGACTGGTTAAGTGATACATCTTCACAGTTTAAGCAGGTTTGTGATTCTTTGAACTTAACTCAGCTTATTGATAGTCCCACTAGAATAAACCCTGCCAAACCCAATAACGATACCCTTATAGATGTCATTCTAACAAATGCAGCTCATAAGTTTGTGTCTGTTGGTGTTTTTCCTAATGATATCAGTGACCATTGCACTATCGCTTGCGTTAGGAGCACCAAGTTGCCCAAAGCCAAGGGCCTTATTGTGCTCAGGCGCTGCTTCAAACACTTCTCTGAGCAGGCTTTCCTTCACGATCTGGCGGAGGTTAAATGGCACTTCACAGCGTTAATTCCATCTGTTGATGTTGCCGTCCAATTTTTTATTGATCACTTTTTATCGATTATTAATAGACATGCCCCCCTTAGAAAATTCAGAGTTAAGAATAGGAACACTCCATGGTTTACTAGAGAACTATCTGATCTCATTCATGATCGAAATAAGCAATGGTCCTTAGCTAGAAAGTCTAACACTAGTGATGACTGGCTTCTTTTTCGTGTCCTCAGAAATAAATGTTCTGCCCTTATTAAAAAAGCTAAAGCTGATTACTATCTGAGCTTAACCACTGATTGTTTTAATGACCATTCTAAGTTCTGGAAAACAATTAAATCACTTCAGAACAAGAAGGTTTCTAGTTTCCCACAAAAACTGAAGGTCAATGATTCTTTTATTTCAGATTCAGATGGTATGTCTAATGCCTTTAATGCTCACTTCAAAAAGGCTGGTCACATTTTTGATGAGCAAAGTCATGACTCTCTAAATGGTCGTACTCACAGCCATAGTCAAGAGATGAACTCCCCTGTTTTTGATTTTGCTTATTTCTCGGTCTCTGAAGTCTTACAGGGTTTGCACTCGATTGATCCTAAAAAGTCTGCCGGGCCTGACGGCCTCGACCCGTTCTTTTTAAAAATTGCAGCTCAGATGATAGCACAACCAGTAACTGATATTTGTAATCTCTCCATGTCCACTCACACACTGCCAGCTGTGTGGAAGCAAGCTCTGGTATCGCCCCTCTTGAAAGCTGGTGATCCCACGGAGTTGAATAACTATCGTCCTATCTCAAATCTTTCTGTGTTATCAAAGATTCTTGAGTCCCTTGTTTCTACTCAGCTAAAACTTTTTTTAAATTCACACAACATCCTTAACCCTATGCAATCTGGATTCAGATCAAAGCACAGTACTGTGACTGCCAGTCTGAAAGTCTTAGACGATATTAAGGCTGCTTTGGATAAGAAATCACTTTGTGTTGCATTGTTTATTGACCTAGCCAAAGCATTTGACACTGTAGATCACCACATTATGTCTAATGTTATGTTGGTGTCTCGTTTCGGTCACAATGCCATTTGATGGTTTCAGAGTTATCTAACCGACCGTACTCAATGCGTCAGGTTGGGTAGTACTGTCTCTGACCCTGTCACCTTGGAGAAGGGAGTTCCACAGGGCTCTATTTTGGGGCCCTTGCTCTTTTTATTATATGTAAACAATATTTGTAATCAGATGCAATTTTCTACCTATCATATGTATGCTGATGACACTATTGTATACTCGTGTGCTCCTTCTCTGGATATGGCCGTTTCCAATTTAAAATCTGATGTTATCACGCTGCAGCATGCACTTCTTGATTCCAAACTGCTATTGAACAGTAAGAAAACCAAAACAATGCTCTTTGCTCCCAAGTCAGCGTCCTCCTCTTGCCTCTCCATTGACACCCTTGATGGCGTCTCTGTTGAGTTTGTTGATACCTACAAATATCTGGGCTTTTGGTTGGACAGTAATCTGAACTTTAAACACCATATTGAAGTTTTAACAAAGAAATTGAAATTCACTCTTGGCTTCCTTTTCAGACTTAAATGTTGTTTTTCCATTTCATTCCGTAAAAGGTTGGTCTCTGGTTTATTCCTGTCCCAGCTGGACTACGGTGATACCATCTATAGATTTACCTGTCCCACTGTTTTGGCCAAACTTGACCCACTTTACCATGCTGCACTGTGATGTATCAAATGCACCCTATAGGACTCATCATTGCACACTGTATAGCCTAACTGGATGGTCCTCACTTACTATGCGTAGGATGCAGCACTGGTTTTTATTAATGTATAAAGCCATTTTAGGTAAGCTTCCACTGTACATATGTGCCAGATTTGCCCCAGTTTGTGACTCTTACAACCTCAGACCCAGTGCCTGGATACGGTTCCAGGTTCCTACTGTACGGACTGAGGCTGGAAAAAGGAGTCTTTCTTATTATGGTCCTTGGTCTTGGAATGACCTTCAATCACGCCTCAAACTGATGGCACTTGTCTCTATATCATGTTTTAAATTGAAGTTGTCTGAAGTCCTCACCACCAGCTGCTCTTGCAGTAACAAGTAGTGTACTTTTCTTACTGTCCTAATGTGCACAATGTAGTGACTGTTTTTTCGTCTTTTGTTTTCTTAGTTATGTTCTCTGTATTTGATATGTTTGTGTTATGTGTAACGTTGCTGCCTTCTTGGCCAGGTCAGCATTGAAAATGAGATTTTATCTCAATGTTTTTATCTGGTTAAATAAAAAAATAAATACAAATAAAATGTCTTTCTTCTCCACAAAGAAGAACCCCGCTCCAGCGGGTGATGAGGAAGGGCGAATAATCCCAGCCACCAGAGAGTTATTGATATAAGTCTCCATGGAAACTCTTTCCGGAGCAGACAGGGAGTACAATCGATCCCTGGGAGGGCTGGTGCCGGGATGCAGGTCGATGGCACAGTCGTAAGGCCGGATGTGGTGGAAGGGAAGTAGCCCTCGTCTTGCTGAATACTTCCTTGAAGTCCAGATATTCCGGTGGGACCCCTGTAACATCCGGAACTCGGCTGGGGTTCACCGAACGCTGAGGCGCGGCAGCCTGTTTCAGACAGATCTGATGACAAGAGGGGCTCCACCCCAAAATGGCTCCCGTCTCCCAGTCAATGTTAGGGTTGTGGCGGCGGAGCCATGGGTAACCCAGGATAAGCGGGATATGTGGAGACCGGAGAACATGAAACGGAATAGTTTCCGGAGAGGAGCATGTGAACGGGTACAGTCTGATGAGTCACTGTCCCAAGCAGGTGACCGTCTAAGGCGCTGGCTGGAACTGGGCGAGATAAGGGAGCCCGGTCTATTCCCAATTGCAGCATAAGCTCTTTGTCCATAATACTTGCGTCCGAACCAGAGTCAATAAAGACTGCAAGGGCCTGAGAGCTATCCGGTAATAGCAACCTGGCGTGGCTCAATGGTCTCTGAGCAGGAACAAATCCAGGGGTTTGGCTCACCAGTATGTTCCCCATTACTGCTTAGCCTTGCCTTTTACCGGGCAGCGAGAAACAAAATGGCCGGCCGCAGTAGAGACATAAGTTACCTCGTCTGCGATGTTCACGTTCCTCCAAGGTGAGGCTGGTGCGACCCACCTGCATGGGCTCATCACCCCCTGGTTGCGGCTCTGGAGTGAGGGGAGGAGTCCCAGTCGAACCCGGATGTCGGGGCGCCCAGGCATGTTGAACTCCCTCCGACCGTCGCTCCCGTCTCCGTGTCTGGATGCGCCGATCCATGCGGGAAGTCAGCTCAATCAGCCCATCCAGTGAGTTGGGCAGATCAAAAGACACCAGCTCGTCTTTAATGTAAGCCGCCAAGCCACGCAGATAGGGGTCACACTGGGCTGCAGAATTCCAGTTGCTGAGGCGGCCCCTGGTGCGAAACCCAATCGCATAATCCACCACAGATCCATTACCCTGGCTCAGGCTCAGTAGTCCTCCTGCAGCGTCTGGACCCACAGACACGGGTCCAAACACCTTGCGCAGCTCCGCGGAAAAGAAGGGGAAAGAAGAGCAGGCGGGTGTCTGCTGCTCCCATTCAGCTGTGCCCCACAGTCGGGCTTTCCCAGTCAGATGATTGATCGTGAACGCCATACGAGCCTCGCCATACGAGCCTCGATATTTCTCCAAACGGAGTACGCCGGGCTCGGTAGATTTCCAAGTATGCTGGAGATTGGAACAGTACTTCGGCGGCACTCGATGACGTAGTATGCTTGAAATAGTGGCTCTGGAGCAGCTTTACTCGACATTGAGAAACACCCACAGTCTATGCTCCACACACATGGATTAACATGGATTTAATACATTAATGTAGCCTTTGTTTCTGCTAAAAGAGGTGTCGACCAGCTAGGGCAACAAGAAAATCGGCAAAATCGAGTGTGACGATTAAAAAATAAATTAAAAACATCTAATTTTGACAATAAAAACCGACCAATAGTCTTGGTAGACCATTTGCTTGGCACTTCCGGGTATTTCTCCACTGGTTGGGCCATGTTAACAATACCGTGTAACTGGGTGTTTCTCAATGTCGAGTAAAGCTGCTTCAGAGCCACTATTTCAAGCATACTACGTCATCGAGTGCCGCCGAAGTACTGTTCCAATCTCCAGCATACTTGGAAATCTACCGAGCCCGGCGTACTCCGTTTGGAGAAATATCGAGGCTGCACATGAGTAGACTCCACGGTCTTAAAATCCCCACAATGCTTTGCGCACAGACCAATTTCCCCAAATCTGTGGCGGAAGATGTAAGGCGGGGCCTCTCATATGACGGACACCTGCACACTTGCTAGCGTGTTCCACTCTTCGTTTTCCGAATGCCAGGAAGTATTCTTGCCTCGCTTCTGAAGCAAGATGCTCGGCAGACATGTGCTACCAAGCAAGCGTACTCGCGATTGAGAAAAACCCACTGTCACGTTTGAAGGGACGAAACCGTGACATATTCACGTCTCCCAGCATGGTAGATCGTCACATGTTCACGTCTTGCCGTGATACCGGGTTGGGAATGTTCCAGCTTGTATTGCCCCCATGTGTTGCTGTAGCTCCGCCCCTTGATGGCACTGTTTGTTTCTTCTGTAACGTTCGACAAAAGGAAGTCGGAAACAGGCTTCCAGTGATTGGGTTTAATAACTCCTTTGTTCTCTTACGGTTATAGTATACAGCTCAGGTTACAGGTTACAGGTTTATCATTACTCTCTACTCCACTCCCTAACTCACACACACAGCAGGGTCAACGTCACGACTCCCCAGCCCTCCCCCCTCTGCTCCCCCAACCACAGGCCCGCACACCGACCAGCAATACTGTGCAGCTCTGTGATTGGCAGAGAGACGGGGGACGCCTGAGTGACACACCCAGCACCCTATGCAGGGTCGCTACACTTCCCCTGAATCTCTATAAAGTTTATTAAAAACTACAACCCCCATGATGCATTAGCTGTTATCCTTGCTAACAGAGACACACTTGTTGAGACTGTAAAGAGTCAGAGACTTTTAAAATTCATGCAGAGTTAGGCTGTGGACAAACTGTCCAAAAATCAGCTCCTCTCGTCTTTTCGTCTTGGTTAGGAAAAGACGAGCTAACATGCTAACGGAAAGCCTGAAACACAACTTCCGGTGCTGGCCTTCACAATAAAACCCACGGTTTTCTCTCTTCACCTTTCTCTTCTTACAAATATTATATTACAGGAAGAGGGGGAATACTTATAATATAGATAAAGGTGTTTTAGGAGAAATAAACCGGGTTCTCTCCGCAGCTCCATGTCTGTGTATCTTAAAGGTTTAGGTATTGTCTAAGGGGAAATCATAGCCGCTTTTATTTTGAAGTCCCTGCACCGGAAGTGATGGTCCCGCTCTTTCCAACTTGGAACCAGATTGCGTCTCGTCGGTTCTCTCTCTTCATCCATGGTTCTCTCGCTACATCCATGGTTCTCTCTCGGTGTTCCTGAGACAGTCTGTGTGAGCAGCTGATCCATCGTCTGTGTGTCTGGATGAACCTCTGACTTTGTGCTCTTTCTTCTGAAGCCTTTAGCTCGGACTCTAGAAGCTAGCTTAGCATGCTAGCTGGTAACTCGCTAGCAACACAGAGTGAGAGAAACAGGAAGTGGTGATTTAGTAAACATGAGTGTTGTGCTACTCTCGTTGGTGAAGCAGCGACTCACTGCGGCTGCTGAAGACATCTTTGTTCTGTTTGAAAGAACGATAGCAGAGTACGAGGAGGAACGAGAGACACCGGAAACTACTGGACGCTGTTTTACAGCCTCAGCTTCAGATCCACAGAGCAGGTCTGTCCCCTTTTTAAAGCTGTAATCTGTAACCACTATTTCCGTAAAAAAGCCTCGAACCTCGTGCGTCAATACATTTTATTACAGAGGGCGTTGTTACTGTTTAACTGGTGACGCGGGGGAACTCGTGACGTTCTATAAAATACATATACACATTTCGATCGCTTCTTCTGTCGTTTACATTAATCTTTTGGTATATTTGGCTGGATAGGAACACTTTGATGCACATTCAGTACCAGTGAGGTTGTGGTTGCGATGCCGATATCCGGACGCGTACAGCGAGGACTACAAAATGACAATGAGGTGACTGGGGATGTCTGTTCAAACCATTGCACGCTTGAATAAATCATTTAAACCAGTTATTTTTGCCAGACTTATTGCTGAATATCGTTCTTAATGTGATACCAAGTCCATCTGAGACCCGTGTACACCTTCAGACAGCCTCCAAGTGAAGCACACGTTGTTTACTCACAGTTTGAAAGCAGCGTGGAGAAGTCTTCAGCTGAGCTGTGATCCGCCCAGTTTAACTTGTGATACGACTTCTGTTCTGTGGCTATCAACCAGCAATCATGTTTAATATTAAAGACTACACACATGTATCCCTTATCAAAACGGTATTCTGCACTTTGCAGCACTTATCCAGATAAGATGTGACTGTTTACTCGTTTTGCAAAGACAGCAGCAGAAATGTCATTCTGCATGTGTAGGGATATTTAGACTGTAAAATGCTGCTTGGTCATTCATTTTGGTCTCCGCAAACAATATTATGAATCCTCTATTCAAACATATAATTCAGTGTCCATCGACATGAAAATAACTAAAAAGTTCATGCTGGACTCAAACCCGAGTCCCAACAGCAAAAATCACTCTAGACCTGCGCGTTGTGAGTGAGCCACGAATCATCACGACATATTTGTTCATCATAGCTGAATTTTTACACATTAACATTGTTAAAAGATTCAGAAAAATGCAAGCCAACCATCATTTATAATGCGAGCGAATGTATGTACACTTAAGCCATATAATATACATATTATAGTAGGCATTTGCTTTGAAATAGCCTACTGACTGAGGTCTGTATCAAGTCTCATTAAGACCCACCGAGATCAGATATCCTAGTTGATCAGCCTGCGAGCCCACATGTTGTGATAAGTGGTCATTTGACATATAAATGTATTCCAGTGCACACATTAAGTTATATCATATCAAATATGCTAATCAGGCCATGTGTTTCATTATGTAGTATAATCATCACCGACAGATGGAAAGACAACAATAACAAGGAATTCATATTAATATTACCAAGTTACACAGAAATAGATACAACATATAACACAAAATAACACAAAGATAAAAGCATAAACGTTAAGATAGAAACGAAAACATGTTCACAGCAGAGTAAACATTATGAATATATGTGTTTCTAGTTCTCAACGTATGTGAGTATCCTCGTCTTTCGGTTTGTGTCGCTGTATCGATGCATAACGAAAGTTAACCAAGTAAACAGTCACATCTCATCTGGATAAGTGCTGCAAAGTGCAGAATACCGTTTTGATAAGGGATACATGTGTGTAGTCTTTAATATTAAACATGATCGCTGGTTGATAGCCACAGAACAGAAGTCGTATCACAAGTTAAACTGGGCGGATCACAGCTCAGCTGAAGACTTCTCCACCAGAGTTCCCGTTAGCCGGTAATTACCGGACTATGACCGGTAAAATATGCTGAAGACCGGCAAATCTAAATCTCTCCGGTCAAAATGTCCGGTCAAAATAATTTCCCTTTAGCACAATACGGCATCAGTTGCGCCACTTATGTGACAGACAAGAATAGTATGTGACAGACAAGAATAGTCAATTCTAATGACTAACATTTAATGTGGAGAAAGAGTGTCCTGTATGGGTTGATTGTGCGTTGATCTGTTGGTAATGCCTCGGGGTTCCGGTGGGCATGTAAACAAATGCATAATGCTGCGCTATACTTTGTGGCCTCACCCGGTTGCATAGCGACGCTTATTGTTTAGGTGTCTTTTAATAAGCATGTAGTCATATCATTAGCTAGAACTAGCTAGATCTGATCGATATGGACATAAACGCGAGTGAAGTCTAATCTGACGGGAGCAAGAGATCAGCTGCTGCTGACGAGTTGACACGCAGCTCTGCATGATCATCTGCAGCTGAGCGGAACAAACCACACACTTCAGGTTAGAATATCACGTAGCTATTTTAATTACCTCTCAAACTACCTAAACTAGTTATAGATATGTTTAGTTTGACTGTCGGGCCACTCATTACTGGATCCGCGAGCTGCATGATACTGACGGGCTGTCAGGAGAGGGAGAGAGTGCTCCGTTTATTATTCCCGTGTTATAAATTACTGTACACTTTTGAATAATGTAGTTAATCTACTAGAATTAGTTTGTTTAATATCGAATCATATCAATTTGTTTAAAAGCTCAATAAATAACAAAGAAGACCTTTGACCGGCACTTTTCTCATTTTGTCCGGAAGATTTAAACTTTAACGGACATGTTGACTGGCAAAAAAATATTCTAACGGGAACTCTGTTCTCCACGCTGCTTTCAAACTGTGAGTAAACAACGTGTGCTTCACTTGGAGGCTGTCTGAAGGTGTACACGGGTCTCAGATGGACTTGGTATCACATTAAGAACGATATTCAGCAATAAGTCTGGCAACAATAACTGGTTTAAATGATTTATTCAAGCGTGCAATGTTTTGAACACACATCCCCAGTCACCTCATGTGTCTTTTTATAGTCCTCGCTGTACACGTCCGGATATCGGCATCGCAAACACAACCTCACACACTGGTACTGAATGTGCATCAAAGTGTTCCTATCCAGCCAAATATACCAAAAGATTAATGTAAACGACAGAAGAAGCGATCGAAATGTGTATATGTATTTTATAGAACGTCACGAGTTCCCCCGCGTCACCAGTTAAACAGTAACAGCGTTGCCCGTACATTTATGATTGGTTGAGACTAGTTTGGGAGGACCGTGGTTTAGACTTTGGTGCACAGACTGACGTCATAAATGTGCGTCTGCTGCTGTGGGGAAACTATGGAAACTACAGTTTTCTATACAGCGGACTACAACATGGATGTTTAATAAGAACGAGGGACTACTGTAAACTCATCTAGAGACTCTGCACCGTGCTCTGATGCTGTTATGCTTTATGAACGGGGACAACAGAGAAACATATTCTTCATGACCAAAGTTGGAATTGAAATAAAAAAGGAAAGTGAAACTTATGCTCGTCACCCTCTCCCTCCGGTTCACATTAATACAAATGATCCCAATACGTATGATTGTATGAAAAGATCTTAAAATCAATACAAATGTATTTATTATAAACGTTAGTCCTTAACATCTATCACTGTGTATATCACCATTCAAACATCTTTTGAAAGTTGAACAAACCCCAAAAGTCAGCACACTCAGCACCACACACACCACACACACACACACACACACACACACACACACACACACACACACACACACACACACACACACACACACACACACACACACACACACACACACACACACACACACACACACACACACACACACTTTGTATTATTGTATGAGAGAGGTTCCAGGTTGTTGTGTTTTAATATTCATGAGAATATTTGTCATTGTTCAAATGATAATAAACAAACATATAAAGCATATTTGTCCACTCATATGTTGATAAGAGTATTAAAAACTTGAAAAATATCCCTCTAAGGTACATTTAGAACAGATAGAAAATGTGCGATTAATTTGCGGTTAACTATGGACATCATGCGCCGAAACTCGGTTCTCACCTGGAACCCTAGACTTATGTAATATTCAATGCTTTGTTTTGTCTTTTCATTAGCTGTAAGCTGCAATCATCAAGATTAAAACGCTGGAAATAATCACTTTGTGTGTGATGAATCTATGTAATGTATAAGTTTAAACTTTATAAATTGAATTACTGATATAAACTCACTTTTCCATGATATTCAATTTATTGAGATGCACCTGTATGAGTCCAAGTACAGGTTTAGCAAGGCGGTGAGAGATGCTAAACGACTACTCTGAGAAACTCCAACACCAGTTCTCAGCTAACGACTCTGCAGACAGGTCACAAACTGTAAGGCTAAGGCCTCACACTCCGTGAACGGCCGACGCCTTGCTAAGCGGCAGTGAAACTATGTTTTAGACCAGCTACCGTACTAACTCACCTGTTGACAGACAATCGAGCCAACAGAAACACACAGTGGGCGGAACTTCGTGGTTAGATTTTAAATTCTAATACTCTAGAGTTTCTCTGAATATGTGTTTCCTGTTTCCTGCAGACGTCCAGCAGCTGGTGGTGGTTAAAGAAGAGGTTCCCCCTGAGCAGCAGGAGTGGAGCTCCAGTCTGGACCAGGAGGACCCAGAGCCCCCCCCACACATTAAAGAGGAACAGGAGGAACTCTGGATCAGTCAGGAGGGAGAGCAGCTTCAAGGGCTGGAGGAGGCTGATATCACCAAGTCCACATTCACTCCTGTCCCTGTGAAGAGTGAAGATGATGAAGAGAAACCTCAGTCCTCTCAGCTTCATCAAAGACAAACTGAACACCTGGAAACAGAAGCTGATGGAGAGGACTGTGGAGGACCAGAACCAGCCAGGAACTCAGATCCAGAGAGACATTTACAACCAGAGACTGAGGACAACCCTGGAGACTCTTCTGAACCTGACACTGAAGACAGTGCTGATTGGAAGGAGACCAGAGAACCAGGTTCAAACTCTCAGAGAAATAAACAAGACCCTGTCAGTGATTCAAGGCGTAGTGCAGGAGAGAAACCATTCAGCTGCTCAGTCTGTAAGAAATCTTTTACACAGAGAGGACATTTCCAACGACACATGAGAATCCACACAGGAGAGAAACCATTCAGCTGCATAATTTGTGAGAAAACTTTTGCAGATCGTTGCAATTTAATTGCACACATAAGAAACCACACAGGAGAGAAACCATACAGCTGCTCATTTTGTAAGAAATATTTTACACAGAGTGGAGATTTAAAGGGCCACATGAGAAACCACACAGGAGAGAAACCATTCAGCTGCATAATTTGTGAGAAATCTTTTGCAGATACGGGAGATTTAAAGAGACACATGAGAGTCCACACAGGAGAGAAACCATTCAGCTGCAGTGTTTGTGACAAAATATTCACCTGGAGTCATCAGGTCAAAAGCCATAAGTGTGTTGGTCGTCAGTCCTCACAGCTTCATCAAACTCAAACTGAGGAGAACAGAGAGGCAAAGCCTCCAGCCAGCAGCTCAGCTGAACACTTGGAAACAGAAGCTGATGGAGAGGACTGTGGAGGACCAGAACCAGCCAGGAACTCAGATCCAGAGAGACATTTACAACCAGAGACTGAGGACAACCCTGGAGACTCTTCTGAACCTGACATTTTCCAAGTCAAATCTGCATGTGCAACAAAAAAAGAGGACAATTAATTAGTCCTACGACAATTCACATGAGAAAAATCTGTCTGACTTTATAAAGTCTGTTTGACAATATTCATACATGACTTCATATAAACTCCATCTTTATCAACAGAAGTTTTGAATATGTTTAATGTTTTTGTCATACTACTTTTCTGATTTATACTATAACCACTGACTGATTCATCTGCAGAGTAGTTTCTCTAATAATCTGTTTGGTTAATGAAATGTTGTGACTTGAAACTTCCATTGGGATGTGTTTGATAGTTCCAGTTGAGTTATCAGTCTGTTCTGGTCTAAAAGAAGAACCAATGACTTATTGATATAGAGAATATTTACGATGTTTCCAGTTTGATTCTGTTCTGTTTATATCATCAAACCAAACTAAAAAAAATAAATAAAAGCCTTTGAAACAGACTCACATTCCTGCATATTGTTTGTGTTTACAGATTACAATCAGCTCATTTAGAGTTCAATCAATGTTTATTTATATAGCCCAATATCACAAAGGTTACATTTGTCTCAGTGGACTTCACAGTTTGTACAGAATATCAGTTTGACAATACGACCCCTTCTGTCCTTAGACCCTCTGTCCTTAGACCCTCTGTCCTTAGACCCTCACATCGTACAAGGAAACACTTCCAGAGAAACCCCACAGTTTAAAGGAACATGGGAGAAACCTCAGGGAGAGCAGCAGAGGAGGGATCCCTCTCCCAGGACGGACAGACGTGCAATAGATGCCGTGTGTAAATCGAAAAGATAATTCATTTACAACATAGGTAGACCACATGTTTGGAAATGCATGTGTCTATAATAAGAAGATGAATCCACGAGCATGTCAACAATCCTGTGGGAGCCATCAGGGAAGTAGTATGATGAGAGTCAGGCAGGACCACAGAGACAGGTTCAGCCACGACTCGAAGTCCAGGACTCAGATCAGGACTCAGATCAGGACTCAGGATCCCAGCGTAGATAGACACCAAAAAGAAATGTGGGGAAGCTGGGTTATTGGGAACATGAGAGTACACAGGTACAGACAGAGAGAAGGAAGAAGTAAGGTGTCCCCCGACAGTCTAAGCCTATAGCAGCTAAACTAGGGGCTGAATCTAATCAGCCCTAACTATAAGCTTTATCAAAAAGGAAGGTCTTAAGCGCACTCTTAAAAACAGATAGGCTGTCTGCCGCCCGAACACAAACTGGAAGCTGATTCCACAAAAGTGGAGCTTGATAAGAAAAGGCTCTGGCTCCCATTGTACTTTTAGAGACTCTAGGAACAACCAACAACCCTGCATTCTAGGAACGCAATGCCCTAGTAGGACAGTAGGGTACAATGAGTTATTTAAGGTAAGATGGCGCCTGCCCATTAAGGGCTTTGTAGGCGAGAAGAAGAATTTTAAATGCTATCCTGTGTTCTCTAGGGAGCCAGTGTAAGGCAGCCAGAACAGGAGTAATGTGGTCCCTTTTCCTAACTCTGGTTAGTACACGAGCTGCAGCATTTTGAATCAGCTGAAGCGACTTCACTGACTTCTTGGTACACCCTGATAATAAAGAGTTACAATAATCCAGCCTTGAAGTAACAAATGCATGGACTAGTTTCTCTGCATCGTTTTGAGGCAAGATATGCCTGATTTTTGCAATGTTACGTAGATGGAAGTAGGCGGTCCTTGAGATTGATTTTATGTCGGCATTAAAAGATAAATCCTGATCAAATATAACACCAAGATTCCTTACAGTCTCACTGGAGGCCAAATTAATGCCATCCATAGTTAGTATATCTTTAGATAATTTGTTTCATAGATTCTTTGGGCCGAGTACAATATCTTCAGTTTTGGCCGTGTTTAACATCAACAAGTTTAAAGTCATCCACGTTTTTAAGTCCTTGAGGCAGTCTTGAATTTTATTTAGATGATCGGTTTCATCAGGCTTGATGGATAAATATAGTTGAGTATCATCTGCATAACAATGAAAATGTACAGAGTGATTCCTTATAATATTGCCTAACTTAAATTATAAGCATATATAATGTGAACAAAATAAAATAGTTCAGAGTTAAGATGGAATTTTAGGATTATTCCTGCTTTTTGAAACTGTAGTACGGGCTCATGTGTTTCATTGTTGGTGTTCTGTTATTTGCAAATGTAAGTCCTTTCACCTCCGTTGAATCAGGTGGAAGCAGAAATAAAATACTTTTTCATATCGAACGCTGAATTGTAACTCGTATTCTTGCTTTTTATATCTGTCTTAATCAATATTAGCCTTTTTAAGTTTCATTCTTTCTGCTCTTTATTATTGAAGGTTTATTTAGATGAGATTAGATGTATTTATATATTTAGTTGCAGCTGCAGAAACAAGTAATAAACAAGGCATTGCACTAAAGTTGAAACTGTTATTAACCTGTTTAGCCCTGAGCCTGTTTTTCAGGTTTCAGGCTCGAAAATGACATTCCCAGAACAAATGACCATATCTTCCCTTCTAAAAGGGTTAATTTAAAGGGGACCTATCATGCAAAATGCACTTTTGTACGTCTTTTCTACATGAATATGTGTCCCCGGTGTTCCAGGGAACTCACCAAGTGTCAGAAAACACAACCCTCTCTATTTTCCTCCATACCCAAATCTCTAAAAAAAGGGGCTGCAACGGATCTGATAAAACTGATCCAGATTTGAACACTGTCCTGACGTCAGGACGGTGGCGCTACGGCTATTGGGCCAACTCTCCACCTATCAGGGGAATGTGGGGTTGGGCCACGGCGGCCATTGCCGCTCGAAAGCGCTGGAGACGCTGTAGTACATATGCCAGGCCTGTAAGTGGCGCTGTAGTCTGCCACAAAAGCAGCGAAGAAGACTTCCCGCCCATAGTTACCATGGTTACTGTTAACATTCAGGTAAATATGTTACCAATTTGTGTTATTTGTTGTTAGCATGACTGGAAGCCAATAGCGTAACAGGTTAAAGGTCAATGATGGGTATAAATAAAGCCACGCCTCCAATGGGAGGGTCCGTTGAATGAAATGCCACGGTTCTCTGATGTTTCGTTACTCCTCCGCTTATTTGGATGCTAAACAGCAATGAAGTTATGCTTACTCTGCTAACAGGTTATGGGCCCAGAGACACCCAATAAGTATTTCCGGCGTTTGTCCACCGATGGAAAGTCGCAACGTAGCACGTGTGGTGGATTAGCAAGCTAAGCTAACGCCATGAGCAGGTTGGGCGCAGGTTCCAGTACCCGCTGGTCTCGGTTAGTGTTTGACGGGGATGAAAAGAACTATGAACTGTGGGAGACGAAATTCTTGGGCCATCTTCGCTTACAGGGACTGAAGAATACTATTTCAAGGAGTCCTACGGACATAATTGAGGAAGATGAAGAGGCGGACGATGAAAAGAAAAATGAAGAGGCTTATGCAGAGCTTATCCAATTTCTTGATGACAAAAGTTTGTCCCTTGTAATGAGGGAGGCGGCGGATAATGGTCGGCAGGCAATTGAATATTTTAAGAGACTATTATGCTGGCACAGGTAAACCACGTATTATCAGCCTATATACTGAACTGACATCACTCCTAAAGTCAAGCAGTGAAAGTGTGACGGAGTATATAATACATGCAGAGACCGCCATCACCGCTTTGAGAAACGCGCAAATGGGCAACATTACCTCTACTATGAAGGATGCTACAAGCCTGTCCATCTCTGCTTTGGTTACCGGTCCTCCAAATTCTAATTGTTGCTGCTTCGGAGTCGGCGGCGGCGCACTCACAACATCCTCACTCTGGGTTCGGGGGTCCTTAGCTATTAGCTTCACCTTAGCATGTGTTCTTTGCAGGTGTTTGTTGAGGTTTGACGTGGTGTTTGCAGCAGTGGATAACAGCTTCTGGCCTGGACACAGTTTGCACCTCACCGTCATATTCCTGTCTATTCTTCGGACGAACTCAAAGTAATGGGCATACCTCCACCCCTCGAAAGTTATCGCTGACTCTGCCATGTTTATGCAGCACTGCACGCGGAGAGGTGGACGCGCAAGTCGCGCAGATTACGTACATATAAACCTGCGGCGGAAACCCCTCTTGTCTGTCAGTGTGATTATGACTGATTTTATAAAAGTAACGAAGTAACGCGTGTCGGGGCAATGTTAGTAACTGTAGTGTGATTACTGAATTATAACGCGTTACACTACTCCGTTACCGACAAAAGTAATATTATTACACCCAACTCTGACCAAGAGCATGGGATAAAGGAACCAAGTGTGCGGACATTGTTTGTTATAGATGCGGCCTGAGTGGACACAAGGCCGGAACGTGCCAACGTAAGCTGTGGTGCAGTCATTGTAAGAGCAACACACATCGGGAAGCGGCCTGCAGGCGGAAGCAGCGACGGGAGGACGACGCGCGGAAAGCTTCGGATGAAACGACTGGCGAGGAGTATGCTTTCCGAGTCAACGACGTGGACAACAAGGTCCAGCCAGGGCGCAGCATCACCGAGAGAGGACTAATGGTGGACACAGGGGCGACTTCACATATCGTCACGGATGTAACAAGTTCAAGAGGTTTAATGATGACTTCCAGGCTGAATCCCACTGTGTGGAATTAGCTGATGGTACCAGGTGCAATGGTGTAGCAGAAGGATGAGGGAATGCTCTGGTTTTTGGACAAAAATTAACATGGGATCACTCCCGTCACCGGACGTACTTCGTCTCACTGGAATATTAACGGTCATAGTGAATATAAAATCGTCCCCATGTATCCGGCCAATGATGGGAGAGTTTTGAAAGAGACAAAACACTGTTCCATACATTTAAAAAACACTTAACAATTAAACAATGTTTACCCCAGGATTCAGGCAACCTTCACTGGCTTGTAAAGTGCAGTTATGCGCCCTGGAGGTATTGCACTATTTACAAAATGTATACCCAGGATTGAGGCACATTCCCTGGCTTGTAAAGTGCAGTTATGCGCCCTGGAGGTATTGCACTATTTACAAAATGTATACCCAGGATTCAGGCACCTTCCCTGGCTTGTAAAGTGCAGTTATGCGCCATGGAGGTATTCTGCTATTTACAAAATGTAAAGGGCGGAGCCCGGGAAAATCACCTCTCTTTGCCTGCTCACAGAGCCCCGAAGGACGGACTAGAGACCTCCAGCACCAGTCCCTAACAGTGGGACTCTGTTTATTTCACACCTCCAGGGAGGAGACCGGGAAAACCACCTCTCTTTGCCCGCTCACAGAGCCCCGAAGGACGGACTAGAGACCTCCAGCACCAGTCCCTAACAGTGGGACTCTGTTTATTTCACACCCCCAGGGCGGGAGACCGGGAAAACCACCTCTCTTTGCCCGCTCACAGAGCCCCGAAGGACGGACTAGAGACCTCCACCACCACCAGTCCCTAACAGTGGGACTCTGTTTATTTCACACCTCCAGGGCGGAGACCGGGAAAACCACCTCTCTTTGCCCGGTCACAGAGCCCCGAAGGACGGACTAGAGACCTCCAGCACCAGTCCCTAATAGTGGGACTCTGTTTATTTCACACCTCCAGGAGAGAGTCCGGGAAAATCACCTCTCTTTGCCCGCTCACAGAGCCCCGAAGGACGGACTAGAGACCTCCAGCACCAGTCCCTAACAGTGGGACTCTGTTTATTTCACACCTCCAGGGCGGAGACCGGGAAAACCACCTCTCTTTGGCCCGCTCACAGAGCCCCGAAGGACGGACTACAGACCTCCAGCACCAGTCCCTAATAGTGGGACTCTGTTTATTTCACACCTCCAGGAGAGAGTCCGGGAAAATCACTTCTCTTTGCCCGCTCACAGAGCCCCGAAGGACGGACTAGAGACCTCCAGCACCAGTCCCTAACAGTGGGACTCTGTTTATTTCACACCTCCAGGGCGGAGACCGGGAAAACCACCTCTCTTTGCCCGCTCACAGAGCCCCGAAGGACGGACTAGAGACCTCCACCACCAGTCCCTAACAGTGGGACTCTGTTTATTTCACACCTCCAGGGCGGAGACCGGGAAAACCACCTCTCTTTGCCCGCTCACAGAGCCCCGAAGGACGGACTAGAGACCTCCAGCACCAGTCCCTAATAGTGGGACTCTGTTTATTTCACACCTCCAGGAGAGAGTCCGGGAAAATCACCTCTCTTTGCCCGCTCACAGAGCCCCGAAGGACGGACTAGAGACCTCCAGCACCAGTCCCTAACAGTGGGACTCTGTTTATTTCACACCTCCAGGGCGGAGACCGGGAAAACCACCTCTCTTTGCCCGCTCACAGAGCCCCGAAGGACGGACTACAGACCTCCAGCACCAGTCCCTAATAGTGGGACTCTGTTTATTTCACACCTCCAGGAGAGAGTCCGGGAAAATCACTTCTCTTTGCCCGCTCACAGAGCCCCGAAGGACGGACTAGAGACCTCCAGCACCAGTCCCTAATAGTGGTACTCTGTTTATTTCACACCTCCAGGAGAGAGTCCGGGAAAATCACCTCTCTTTGCCCGCTCACAGAGCCCCGAAGGACGGACTAGAGACCTCCAGCACCAGTCCCTAACAGTGGGACTCTGTTTATTTCACACCTCCAGGGCGGAGACCGGGAAAATCACCTCTCTTTGCCCGCTCACAGAGCCCCGAAGGACGGACTAGAGACCTCCAGCACCAGTCCCTAACAGTGGGACTCTGTTTATTTCACACCTCCAGGGCGGAGACCGGGAAAACCACCTCTCTTTGCCCGCTCACAGAGCCCCGAAGGACGGACTAGAGACCTCCAGCACCAGTCCCTAACAGTGGGACTCTGTTTATTTCACACCTCCAGGGCGGAGACCGGGAAAACCACCTCTCTTTGCCCGCTCACAGAGCCCCGAAGGACGGACTAGAGACCTCCAGCACCAGTCCCTAATAGTGGGACTCTGTTTATTTCACACCTCCAGGGCGGAGACCGGGAAAACTACCTCTCTTTGCCCGGTCACAGAGCCCGAAGGACGGACTAGAGACCTCCAGCACCAGTCCCTAACAGTGGGACTCTGTTTATTTCACACCTCCAGGGCAGAGACCAGGGAAAACCACCTCTCTTTGCCCACTCACAGAGCCCCGAAGGACGGACTAGAGACCTCCAGCACCAGTCCCTAACAGTGGGACTCTGTTTATTTCACACCTCCAGGGCGGAGACCGGGAAAACCACCTCTCTTTGCCCGCTCACAGAGCCCCGAAGGACGGACTAGAGACCTCCAGCACCAGTCCCTAACAGTGGGACTCTGTTTATTTCACATATGCAGGAGAGAGTCCGGGAAAATCACCTCTCTTTGCCCGCTCACAGAGCCCCGAAGGACGGACTAGAGACCTCCAGGACCAGTCCCTAATAGTGGTACTCTGTTTATTTCACACCTCCAGGGCGGAGACCGGGAAAACTACCTCTCTTTGCCCGGTCACAGAGCCCGAAGGACGGACTAGAGACCTCCAGCACCAGTCCCTAACAGTGGGACTCTGTTTATTTCACACCTCCAGGAGAGAGTCCGGGAAAATCACCTCTCTTTGCCCGATCACAGAGCCCCGAAGGACGGACTAGAGACCTCCAGCACCAGTCCCTAACAGTGGGACTCTGTTTATTTCACACCTCCAGGGCGGAGACCGGGGAAAACTACCTCTCTTTGCCCGGTCACAGAGCCCGAAGGACGGACTAGAGACCTCCAGCAGCAGTCCCTAACAGTGGGACTCTGTTTATTTCACACCTCCAGGGCAGAGACCGGGAAAACCACCTCTCTTTGCCCGCTCACAGAGCCCCGAAGGACGGACTAGAGACCTCCAGCACCAGTCCCTAACAGTGGGACTCTGTTTATTTCACACCTCCAGGGCGGAGACTGGGAAAATCCACCTCTCTTTGCCCGCTCACAGAGCCCCGAAGGACGGACTAGAGACCTCCAGCACCAGTCCCTAACAGTGGGACTCTGTTTATTTCACACCTCCAGGGCGGAGACCGGGAAAAATCAACCTCTCTTTGCCCGCTCACAGAGCCCCGAAGGACGGACTAGAGACCTCCAGCACCAGTCCCTAATAGTGGGACTCTGTTTATTTCACACCTCCAGGAGAGAGTCCGGGGAAAATCACCTCTCTTTGCCCGCTCACAGAGCCCCGAAGGACGGACTAGAGACCTCCAGCACCAGTCCCTAACAGGGGGACTCTGTTTATTTCACACCTCCAGGGCGGAGACCGGGAAAATCACCTCTCTCTGCCCGCTCACAGAGCACCGAAGGACGGACTAGAGACCTCCAGCACCAGTCCCTAACAGGGGGACTCTGTTTATTTCACACCTCCAGGGCGGAGACCGGGAAAACCACCTCTCTTTGCCCGCTCACAGAGCCCCGAAGGACGGACTAGAGACCTCCAGCACCAGTCCCTAACAGTGGGACTCTGTTTATTTCACACCTCCAGGGCGGAGACCGGGAAAACCACCTCTCTTTGCCCGCTCACAGAGCCCCGAAGGACGGACTAGAGACCTCCAGCACCAGTCCCTAACAGTGGGACTCTGTTTATTTCACACCTCCAGGGCGGAGACCGGGAAAACTACCTCTCTTTGCCCGGTCACAGAGCCCGAAGGACGGACTAGAGACCTCCAGCACCAGTCCCTAACAGTGGGACTCTGTTTATTTCACACCTCCAGGGCAGAGACCGGGAAAACCACCTCTCTTTGCCCACTCACAGAGCCCCGAAGGACGGACTAGAGACCTCCAGCACCAGTCCCTAACAGTGGGACTCTGTTTATTTCACACCTCCAGGGCGGAGACCGGGAAAACCACCTCTCTTTGCCCGCTCACAGAGCCCCGAAGGACGGACTAGAGACCTCCAGCACCAGTCCCTAACAGTGGGACTCTGTTTATTTCACACCTCCAGGGCGGAGACTGGGAAAACCACCTCTCTTTGCCCGCTCACAGAGCCCCGAAGGACGGACTAGAGACCTCCAGCACCAGTCCCTAACAGTGGGACTCTGTTTATTTCACACCTCCAGGGCGGAGACCGGGAAAACCACCTCTCTTTGCCCGCTCACAGAGCCCCGAAGGACGGACTAGAGACCTCCAGCACCAGTCCCTAATAGTGGGACTCTGTTTATTTCACACCTCCAGGAGAGAGTCCGGGAAAATCACCTCTCTTTGCCCGCTCACAGAGCCCCGAAGGACGGACTAGAGACCTCCAGCACCAGTCCCTAACAGTGGGACTCTGTTTATTTCACACCTCCAGGAGAGAGTCCGGGAAAATCACCTCTCTTTGCCCGTTCACAGAGCCCCGAAGGACGGACTAGAGACCTCCAGCACCAGTCCCTAACAGTGGGACTCTGTTTATTTCACATATGCAGGAGAGAGTCCGGGGAAAATCACCTCTCTTTGCCCGCTCACAGAGCCCCGAAGGACGGACTAGAGACCTCCAGGCACCAGTCCCTAACTAGTGGTACTCTGTTTATTTCACACCTCCAGGAGAGAGTCCGGGGAAAATCACCTCTCTTTGCCCGCTCACAGAGCCCCGAAGGACGGACTAGAGACCTCCAGCACCAGTCCCTAACAGTGGGACTCTGTTTATTTCACACCTCCAGGAGAGAGTCCGGGAAAATCACCTCTCTTTGCCCGCTCACAGAGCCCCGAAGGACGGACTAGAGACCTCCAGCACCAGTCCCTAACAGTGGGACTCTGTTTATTTCACACCTCCAGGGAGGAGACCGGGAAAACTACCTCTCTTTGCCCGGTCACAGAGCCCGAAGGACGGACTAGAGACCTCCAGCACCAGTCCCTAACAGTGGGACTCTGTTTATTTCACACCTCCAGGAGAGAGTCCGGGAAAATCACCTCTCTTTGCCCGATCACAGAGCCCCGAAGGACGGACTAGAGACCTCCAGCACCAGTCCCTAACAGTGGGACTCTGTTTATTTCACACCTCCAGGGCGGAGACCGGGAAAACTACCTCTCTTTGCCCGGTCACAGAGCCCGAAGGACGGACTAGAGACCTCCAGCAGCAGTCCCTAACAGTGGGACTCTGTTTATTTCACACCTCCAGGGCAGAGACCGGGAAAACCACCTCTCTTTGCCCGCGCACAGAGCCCCGAAGGACGGACTAGAGACCTCCAGCACCAGTCCCTAACAGTGGGACTCTGTTTATTTCACACCTCCAGGGCGGAGACTGGGAAAACCACCTCTCTTTGCCCGCTCACAGAGCCCCGAAGGACGGACTAGAGACCTCCAGCACCAGTCCCTAATAGTGGTACTCTGTTTATTTCACACCCTCCAGGAGAGAGTCCGGGAAAATCACCTCTCTTTGCCCGCTCACAGAGCCCCGAAGGACGGACTAGAGACCTCCAGCACCAGTCCCTAATAGTGGTACTCTGTTTATTTCACACCTCCAGGAGAGAGTCCGGGAAAATCACCTCTCTTTGCCCGCTCACAGAGCCCCGAAGGACGGACTAGAGACCTCTAGCACCAGTCCCTAATAGTGGGACTCTGTTTATTTCACACCTCCAGGGCGGAGACCGGGAAAACTACCTCTCTTTGCCCGGTCACAGAGCCCGAAGGACGGACTAGAGACCTCCAGCACCAGTCCCTAACAGTGGGACTCTGTTTATTTCACACCTCCAGGAGAGAGTCCGGGAAAATCACCTCTCTTTGCCCGATCACAGAGCCCCGAAGGACGGACTAGAGACCTCCAGCACCAGTCCCTAACAGTGGGACTCTGTTTATTTCACACCTCCAGGGCGGAGACCGGGAAAACTACCTCTCTTTGCCCGGTCACAGAGCCCGAAGGACGGACTAGAGACCTCCAGCAGCAGTCCCTAACAGTGGGACTCTGTTTATTTCACACCTCCAGGGCAGAGACCGGGAAAACCACCTCTCTTTGCCCGCTCACAGAGCCCCGAAGGACGGACTAGAGACCTCCAGCACCAGTCCCTAACAGTGGGACTCTGTTTATTTCACACCTCCAGGGCGGAGACTGGGAAAACCACCTCTCTTTGCCCGCTCACAGAGCCCCGAAGGACGGACTAGAGACCTCCAGCACCAGTCCCTAACAGTGGGACTCTGTTTATTTCACACCTCCAGGGCGGAGACCGGGAAAACCACCTCTCTTTGCCCGCTCACAGAGCCCCGAAGGACGGACTAGAGACCTCCAGCACCAGTCCCTAATAGTGGGACTCTGTTTATTTCACACCTCCAGGAGAGAGTCCGGGAAAATCACCTCTCTTTGCCCGCTCACAGAGCCCCGAAGGACGGACTAGAGACCTCCAGCACCAGTCCCTAACAGTGGGACTCTGTTTATTTCACACCTCCAGGGCGGAGACCGGGAAAACCACCTCTCTTTGGCCGCTCACAGAGCCCCGAAGGACGGACTAGAGACCTCCAGCACCAGTCCCTAACAGTGGGACTCTGTTTATTTCACACCTCCAGGGCGGAGACCGGGAAAACCACCTCTCTTTGCCCGCTCACAGAGCCCCGAAGGACGGACTAGAGACCTCCAGCACCAGTCCCTAACAGGGGGACTCTGTTTATTTCACACCTCCAGGGCGGAGACCGGGAAAATCACCTCTCTTTGCCCGCTCACAGAGCCCCGAAGGACGGACTAGAGACCTCCAGCACCAGTCCCTAACAGGGGGACTCTGTTTATTTCACACCTCCAGGGCGGAGAGCACCTCTCTCTGCCCGCTCACAGAGCCCGAAGGACGGACTAGAGACCTCCAGCACCAGTCCCTAACAGTGGGACTCTGTTTATTTCACACCTCCAGGGCAGAGACCGGGAAAACCACCTCTCTTTGCCCACTCACAGAGCCCCGAAGGACGGACTAGAGACCTCCAGCACCAGTCCCTAACAGTGGGACTCTGTTTATTTCACACCTCCAGGGCGGAGACCGGGAAAACCACCTCTCTTTGCCCGCTCACAGAGCCCCGAAGGACGGACTAGAGACCTCCAGCACCAGTCCCTAACAGTGGGACTCTGTTTATTTCACATATGCAGGAGAGAGTCCGGGAAAATCACCTCTCTTTGCCCGCTCACAGAGCCCCGAAGGACGGACTAGAGACCTCCAGGACCAGTCCCTAATAGTGGTACTCTGTTTATTTCACACCTCCAGGAGAGAGTCCGGGAAAATCACCTCTCTTTGCCCGCTCACAGAGCCCCGAAGGACGGACTAGAGACCTCCAGCACCAGTCCCTAACAGTGGGACTCTGTTTATTTCACACCTCCAGGAGAGAGTCCGGGAAAATCACCTCTCTTTGCCCGCTCACAGAGCCCCGAAGGACGGACTAGAGACCTCCAGCACCAGTCCCTAACAGTGGGACTCTGTTTATTTCACACCTCCAGGGCGGAGACCGGGAAAACTACCTCTCTTTGCCCGGTCACAGAGCCCGAAGGACGGACTAGAGACCTCCAGCACCAGTCCCTAACAGTGGGACTCTGTTTATTTCACACCTCCAGGAGAGAGTCCGGGAAAATCACCTCTCTTTGCCCGATCACAGAGCCCCGAAGGACGGACTAGAGACCTCCAGCACCAGTCCCTAACAGTGGGACTCTGTTTATTTCACACCTCCAGGGCGGAGACCGGGAAAACCACCTCTCTTTGCCCGGTCACAGAGCCCGAAGGACGGACTAGAGACCTCCAGCACGCAGTCCCTAACAGTGGGACTTTGTTTATTTCACACCTCCAGGGCAGAGACCGGGAAAACCACCTCTCTTTGCCCGCTCACAGAGCCCCGAAGGACGGACTAGAGACCTCCAGCACCAGTCCCTAACAGTGGGACTCTGTTTATTTCACACCTCCAGGGCGGAGACTGGGAAAACCACCTCTCTTTGCCCGCTCACAGAGCCCCGAAGGACGGACTAGAGACCTCCAGCACCAGTCCCTAACAGTGGGACTCTGTTTATTTCACACCTCCAGGGCGGAGACCGGGAAAACCACCTCTCTTTGCCCGCTCACAGAGCCCCGAAGGACGGACTAGAGACCTCCAGCACCAGTCCCTAATAGTGGGACTCTGTTTATTTCACACCTCCAGGAGAGAGTCCGGGAAAATCACCTCTCTTTGCCCGCTCACAGAGCCCCGAAGGACGGACTAGAGACCTCCAGCACCAGTCCCTAACAGTGGGACTCTGTTTATTTCACACCTCCAGGGCGGAGACCGGGAAAACTACCTCTCTTTGCCCGGTCACAGAGCCCGAAGGACGGACTAGAGACCTCCAGCACCAGTCCCTAACAGTGGGACTCTGTTTATTTCACACCTCCAGGGCAGAGACCGGGAAAACCACCTCTCTTTGCCCACTCACAGAGCCCCGAAGGACGGACTAGAGACCTCCAGCACCAGTCCCTAACAGTGGGACTCTGTTTATTTCACACCTCCAGGGCGGAGACCGGGAAAACCACCTCTCTTTGCCCGCTCACAGAGCCCCGAAGGACGGACTAGAGACCTCCAGCACCAGTCCCTAACAGTGGGACTCTGTTTATTTCACATATGCAGGAGAGAGTCCGGGAAAATCACCTCTCTTTGCCCGCTCACAGAGCCCCGAAGGACGGACTAGAGACCTCCAGGACCAGTCCCTAATAGTGGTACTCTGTTTATTTCACACCTCCAGGAGAGAGTCCGGGAAAATCACCTCTCTTTGCCCGCTCACAGAGCCCCGAAGGACGGACTAGAGACCTCCAGCACCAGTCCCTAACAGTGGGACTCTGTTTATTTCACACCTCCAGGAGAGAGTCCGGGAAAATCACCTCTCTTTGCCCGCTCACAGAGCCCCGAAGGACGGACTAGAGACCTCCAGCACCAGTCCCTAACAGTGGGACTCTGTTTATTTCACACCTCCAGGGCGGAGACCGGGAAAACTACCTCTCTTTGCCCGGTCACAGAGCCCGAAGGACGGACTAGAGACCTCCAGCACCAGTCCCTAACAGTGGGACTCTGTTTATTTCACACCTCCAGGAGAGAGTCCGGGAAAATCACCTCTCTTTGCCCGATCACAGAGCCCCGAAGGACGGACTAGAGACCTCCAGCACCAGTCCCTAACAGTGGGACTCTGTTTATTTCACACCTCCAGGGCGGAGACCGGGAAAACTACCTCTCTTTGCCCGGTCACAGAGCCCGAAGGACGGACTAGAGACCTCCAGCAGCAGTCCCTAACAGTGGGACTTTGTTTATTTCACACCTCCAGGGCAGAGACCGGGAAAACCACCTCTCTTTGCCCGCTCACAGAGCCCCGAAGGACGGACTAGAGACCTCCAGCACCAGTCCCTAACAGTGGGACTCTGTTTATTTCACACCTCCAGGGCGGAGACTGGGAAAACCACCTCTCTTTGCCCGCTCACAGAGCCCCGAAGGACGGACTAGAGACCTCCAGCACCAGTCCCTAACAGTGGGACTCTGTTTATTTCACACCTCCAGGGCGGAGACCGGGAAAACCACCTCTCTTTGCCCGCTCACAGAGCCCCGAAGGACGGACTAGAGACCTCCAGCACCAGTCCCTAATAGTGGGACTCTGTTTATTTCACACCTCCAGGAGAGAGTCCGGGAAAATCACCTCTCTTTGCCCGTTCACAGAGCCCCGAAGGACGGACTAGAGACCTCCAGCACCAGTCCCTAACAGTGGGACTCTGTTTATTTCACATATGCAGGAGAGAGTCCGGGAAAATCACCTCTCTTTGCCCGCTCACAGAGCCCCGAAGGACGGACTAGAGACCTCCAGGACCAGTCCCTAATAGTGGTACTCTGTTTATTTCACACCTCCAGGAGAGAGTCCGGGAAAATCACCTCTCATTGCCCGCTCACAGAGCCCCGAAGGACGGACTAGAGACCTCCAGCACCAGTCCCTAACAGGTGGGACTCTGTTTATTTCACACCTCCAGGAGAGAGTCCGGGAAAATCACCTCTCTTTGCCCGCTCACAGAGCCCCGAAGGACGGACTAGAGACCTCCAGCACCAGTCCCTAACAGTGGGACTCTGTTTATTTCACACCTCCAGGGCGGAGACCGGGAAAACTACCTCTCTTTGCCCGGTCACAGAGCCCGAAGGACGGACTAGAGACCTCCAGCACCAGTCCCTAACAGTGGGACTCTGTTTATTTCACACCTCCAGGAGAGAGTCCGGGAAAATCACCTCTCTTTGCCCGATCACAGAGCCCCGAAGGACGGACTAGAGACCTCCAGCACCAGTCCCTCACAGTGGGACTCTGTTTATTTCACACCTCCAGGGCGGAGACCGGGAAAACTACCTCTCTTTGCCCGGTCACAGAGCCCGAAGGACGGACTAGAGACCTCCAGCAGCAGTCCCTAACAGTGGGACTCTGTTTATTTCACACCTCCAGGGCAGAGACCGGGAAAAACCACCTCTCTTTGCCCGCTCACAGAGCCCCGAAGGACGGACTAGAGACCTCCAGCACCAGTCCCTAACAGTGGGACTCTGTTTATTTCACACCTCCAGGGCGGAGACTGGGAAAACCACCTCTCTTTGCCCGCTCACAGAGCCCCGAAGGACGGACTAGAGACCTCCAGCACCAGTCCCTAATAGTGGTACTCTGTTTATTTCACACCTCCAGGAGAGAGTCCGGGAAAATCACCTCTCTTTGCCCGCTCACAGAGCCCCGAAGGACGGACTAGAGACCTCCAGCACCAGTCCCTAATAGTGGTACTCTGTTTATTTCACACCTCCAGGAGAGAGTCCGGGAAAATCACCTCTCTTTGCCCGCTCACAGAGCCCCGAAGGACGGACTAGAGACCTCCAGCACCAGTCCCTAATAGTGGGACTCTGTTTATTTCACACCTCCAGGAGAGAGTCCGGGAAAATCACCTCTCTTTGCCCGCTCACAGAGCCCCGAAGGACGGACTAGAGACCTCCAGCACCAGTCCCTAACAGTGGGACTCTGTTTATTTCACACCTCCAGGAGAGAGTCCGGGAAAATCACCTCTCTTTGCCCGTTCACAGAGCCCCGAAGGACGGACTAGAGACCTCCAGCACCAGTCCCTAACAGTGGGACTCTGTTTATTTCACACCTCCAGGAGAGAGTCCGGGAGAATCACCTCTCTTTGCCCACTCACAGAGCCCCGAACGACGGACTAATGACCACCAGCATGTCCCCATAACAGTGGCACGTCCATAACCTTGCACACCTTGAGTCCCCGGGCCCCCGCAGTTAAGCATTCCCCCACGGACTAAACACAGGTATTCACACCCACCAGAACCTCGTGCCCCTGGTGACCCTAAAGGGGGGTGGATTTTGTGGTGCTTTTATGTCCGCCCATCAGCATCCAAATTCGGCCCTTCTTATTGGCACCACCACCCCCCCTTCTGGGCTGGAGGTTCAAACACTTTAACTTTTTTTCACCCTCCTCTGGCTTACACCTCCTCCGCCAACACTTGAGCGCTCATCCCAGGGTTCAGCACCAAGGAGAGTGCCTCCCCGGTGCTGATGGAAAGTGGCACTTTATCTGCCCCTGGGAACCATCAAGGTTATTGTTTTTTTATTTTTTTATTTTATTTGAACAAAAACCACAGTACACACAGCCTAAAACATCAACTATTTACACGTCGCAGGAAGAAAAACCACAGTACACACAGCCTAAAACATCAACTATTTACACGTTGCACTACTGCTATAATAGTACTACTACATTTTTTACCTTACGTTGCCCGGCCCGGCTTTACAATATACTTGCTCCAGCCACGGATCATCTTCATGTTTCTTAGGAACAGCCAGTCTGACAGGCGGTTAACACCATGGGCCATGTATACTATGAAGTTCTTTATCCGGCTGACCTTCGACAGAACATTGTCTTTCTGTTTTACTGTCGGAGCGACACCCAAACAATGATCCCAGTATGTCTGAAGGTACGCCTCCATGCTTCTAGGCAACGTGATTTCACGCATGGTATTCCCCCGTCCATACCCAGTGGACCAGTAATTTGAGGAAGAGGGCAAGTCCTTAGCCAGCTTAGACGCACGGGTCTTCCGGCATACAGGGTTCTCGCTACCGGAGGCTACTGTAAACATGACAGTTTCCACCGGGCTCTTCACAGGGGTCTCGCTACCGGAGGCTACTGCAAACATGACAGTCTTCACCGGGCTCTTCACAGGGGTCTCGCTACCGGAGGCTACTGCAAGCATGACAGTCTTCACTGGGCTCTTCACAGGGTTCTTGACCGGTCTCTTCCCACCGGAGGCTACTGCAAGCATGACAGTCTTCACCGGGCTCTTCACAGGGGTCTCGCTACCGGAGGTTACTGGGGACTGCATGACAGTCTTCACCGGGCTCTTCACAGGGGTCTCGCTACCGGAGGTTACTGGGGACTGCATGACAGTCTTCACCGGGCTCTTCACAGGGGTCCCGCTACCGGAGGTTACTGGGGACTGCATGACAGTCTTCACTGGGCTCTTCACCGGGCTCTTCACAGGGGTCTCGCTACCGGAGGCTACTGCAAGCATGACAGTCTTCACCGGGCTCTTCACAGGGGTCTCGCTACCGGAGGCTACTGCAAGCATGATAGTCTTCACCGGGCTCTTCACAGGGGTATTGCTGCCTGAGGCTACTGTGTTTATGCCGGAGGTACTTGCGATTGCCAGGCCCTTAAATCGTATACATTCGTCCTCTTCCTCAAGAACAGCAGCACTCTGCTTCCTGGGTTTTAGCTCCTTTTTCAGCCTGGAGCGCAGGGTCTTCACCTCATCATTGAGGGCATCCTTCTGAGCCCTCAATGCCACATTTTCCAGCATCACCTGCCTGCAGTCCTCGTTGTCACACTCGGTATGTGGGGAGAAGGGTGGAGGGTGCCAGGGTATTCCTCTGCGTTAGTATATGTTGGTAGTGCGTGAGGCCATATGTACAGATATGTACATGGGACATGAAAACAGTGCATCTCATATTGACAAAAATAAACCTCGCTAACCGAGTTTTCCAAATCACTCTAAAAATAAGCCGTTGTGATACACGTGTAGACAACATCTGCAGAATCATAAATGATCATTACATTGGGGTCATTAAACCATTATTTCGCTAAGATAAAAAACATTAAAGTTTTGGATTTTAGTGTAATTCACAAATGTTCCACCAGATGGTGCCACACACACCCAGGGGGAAAAGATGATATATTAACCCAGTAATAAGTGGCCAAAATATGGGTACATTAGTGTTTAAAGTCGGGGGAACTGTTTTAATTCAGGACCAGGGTGAAAAGATAACACATTTACCCAGGAATAATTGTCTGAATCATGGGTATATTAGTGTTTAAAGCCGTGGGAAATGTTTTAATTCAACAGGAGAGGGTAATTCAATTGTTACCCAGGGAACAGGGCTGCAAACATGGCTACATGAGTGTTAAAATGCTGTCAAACTGTTTTAATTCAGTCACAATTGTCGTTTTTAGACGGTGTACATTGGACTCAATAAACATACAGAGTTATGGACATAAATGTGTCAGTATAGACGGGATAATGTACATATTAATAATATTTAATTAGTTAAATGTACAATGAGCTAAAAACAGCAGAATCACTGCTTTTAGCAGGGTCTCAGAGAGCCAGAGACCCAGAGACCCAGGGTACAGCACATCGCTGTCTTACCCATAAAACAGGGCTCTGATCAGGGCTAAAGTAATGTTATAAACTGGTGAATCTGTTTAAATGCAGGCACCTGCATTCACACCTCCAGGGCGGAGACCGGGAAAACCACCTCTCTTTGCCCGCTCACAGAGCCCCGAAGGACGGACTAGAGACCTCCAGCACCAGTCCCTAACAGTGGGACTCTGTTTATTTCACACCTCCAGGGCGGAGACCGGGAAAACCACCTCTCTTTGCCCGCTCACAGAGCCCCGAAGGACGGACTAATGACCACCAGCATGTCCCTCTAACAGTGGCACCTTCATAACCTTGCACACCGTGAGTCCCCGGGCCCCCGCAGTTAAGCACTCCCCCACGGACTAAACCCAGATATTCACACCCTCCAGAACCTCGTGCCCCTGGTAAGACTAACAAGGGGTGGGTTTTGTGGTGGTCTACCGTCCGCCCTTAAGCATCCAACTGCGGACTCCTGACACTGAGACACTTTTCATATTTTTAGGTTACCAAGGGCACGCTTGTCTGGCAGTTATGCACATGGGGTTTTGTCCAAGGCAGTGTGCTTAAGTCAGGGGGCCCGGGGACTCAAGGTGCGCATGGCAGGCCGCCTATGAGCGGCCAAAATGTTTTAATTAACTCGTTATTGTCGTTTTTAGACAGTGTACATTGGACGACATAAACATACGGAGTTATGGACATAAACGTGTCAGTATAGACAGAACAATGTACATATTATTCATATTTAATTTATTAAATGTACAATAAACTAAAAACAGCAGAATCACTGCTTTAAGCAGCATATCACACTTCAGGCAGACATACACACACCCAGGGGGGGGAAGAGAACACATTGACCCAGGAATAAGTGCTCAAAACGTGGGTAAAAGTGTGTTAAAAAGTCGGGGAACATGTTTCAAATGACAGCAGACTGCTGCTTGTTTGCAGGCTGACACAGTTCACTTGTCTCACACACACACCCAGGGGGGAAAAGAGAACACATTGACCCATGAATAAGTGTCTGAATCATGGGCACTATAGTGTTTAAAGTCGAGGAACTGTTTTAATTCAGGACCAGGGTGAAAAGAGAACACATTTACCCATGAATATGTGTCTGAATCATGGGCACATTAGTGTTTAAAGTCGGGTGAACTGTTTTAATTCAGGACCAGGGTGAAAAGAGAACACATTGACCCCGCTAAAGTGTTCAAAACATGGGTATATTAGTGCTCAAACTCGATTAAACTGTTTTAATTGCGGAGGTTTTACATTTTGGTTCACTCGTCTCACACACCCAGAGTGTTAACAACATTTTTTACAAATTTTATAAATTAGTCTAGAGCTCCATCTATTGTAATTTGAGTGTATTACACGTCTGTCCATGGAACGCGAGTTTTGCGCCATTTGAGTGGAGTAAACTGATATGCAGCTGGAGTAACATGTACATTGAGACGCATTGGGACATATCATCGTTACTTTCAATGTTAACCTTGTACATAGGAGGCATAATATGCTTACTCCTCATTGTCTATATCCAATGATGTAGCCATTCCAATGATGGGGTTAGTCTCACGGAGGTCATGGAGCAACTGCAGTGCCACACTATGCTTCAGCCTTGCCATGACCTGCTGTGCCTCATGTCGGGAGAACTCAGGGTGGTCATGTTTTACATGACGGTCCAGTCTCTTCCCAGCGTATGAACACCCAGCGATGGGACAGGGTTTGGTCCGAACATTTATCCTTCCACTGGCTATTTTCAGGAGGATTCCCCTCTCCTCCAAGTTCCGCACTGCATGCTTGTGCTTAAGGTGTTTGTACAATGCCAGATAGAAGAGTCTGCACACCGGGCATTCAGATGACATCCTTACTGAAACACACACAATGAATTTGATCAAAATGATGTTCTAGTTCTCCGTTTATATGCGTTAGCGTGATCGGTGGTTGCGACACTGGGTCCGATGCATCAATTCATGGTGCACAGACCAAGGGAGGGCTTGGGTTACCACCGGGTTGGATGGTCCCACCTCCGCACCAACGCGGTGCTGGTGATGGCAACATTGGGTCCGATGCATCAATACATGGTGCCCCGACCATGAGAGGGTTTGGGGTGCCCCGGAACCAGGCACCACCCCAGCAGGAAACGGGTTGTATGGTCAAAGGAGGAAAGAGTGATAGAACTGGGGTAAAGCAAAGAAAGTGTCCGACAATAGTGACTTGTGAGGCGGCCAGAGAGTCTGTCATATCTCGGTCCTATCCTCCAGGCAACGCTGTGGCCAAAACTGGGCTAAAAACAAAAAAAAATAAAAAATATTTCATCCAGGGAAATTTGGGTGAAAATGAAAAAAAGTACCCGGAAATAGTGCCTCATGACCCCGCAGGAGTCCCCTGTCGACTCCCCTGGCTTTCCTCCATGGGCAAAATGATCAAACTCAACTTTTGTGAGAACCAGGAAAAGGGGTCAAAATGAAAAAATTGTACCCCAAAATAGTGCCTCATGACCCCGCAAGAGAGTCTGTCATCTCTCGGTCATATCCTCCAGGGTCACTAGAAGGGTCCAAGCCATCACCAGTCCGTGTTTAAATTGAGAAAAGGTATCCCAAAATAGTGCATCAAATGCGGGTAGAGTCCCCTGCAAAGTGCCCTTGCATTCCTCCAGGGTCACAATAATCAAACTCAACTTTTGTGAGAACCAGGCAAAAGGGGTCAAAATGAAAAAATGGTCTCCCAAAATAGTGCCTCAAATGCGGGTAGAGTCCCCTGTCGACTGCCCTTGCATTCCTCCAGGGTCACAATAATCAAACTCAACTTTTGTGAGAACTAGGCAAAAGGGGTCAAAATGAAAAAATGGTGTCCCAAAATAGTCCCTCATGAGCCAGCAGGAGTCCCCTGTCGACTCCCGTGACATTCCTCCATGAGCAAAATCATCAAACTCAACTTTTGTGAGAACCAGGAAAAGGGGTCAAAATGGGAAAATTGTACCCCAAAATAGTGCCTCATGACCCCGCAGGAGTCCCCTGTCGACTCCCGTGACATTCCTCCATGGGCAAAATCATCAAACTCAACTTTTGTGAGAAGCAGGCAAAGGGGTCAAAATGGGAAAATTATGCCCCAAAATAGTGCTTCAAATTCGGGTAGAGTCCCCTGCAAAGTGCCCTTGCATTCCTCCATGGGTCAAAATGTCGAACTTAAAGTATTTGGAGAACCAGGGAATAGGGTGAAAATGTAAAAAATGTGACCCAAAATAGTGCATCAAATTGGGTAGAGTCACCTGCAAAGTGCCCTTGCATTCCTCCATGTCGAACTTAAAGGGCCCATGTCATGGCCATTTCCACTGATCATAATTACATTGTTGAGGTATACTAAAATAGATTTATACTGTGCAATTTTCCAAACTCACATTGGTTTCGCATACAGCATCTCTGTCAAGCATGTGTATTCAGCAGTATTCACTTTCTCCACTAAACGACTCGTTGGAGCTCTTGCCCCCCCCTCCCTGTGAGCCTAGTGTGCTCCGATTGGTCAGCTCGGCCACTCGTTCTGATTAGTCAACCACCAGAGAGGCTGCGCCCATGTCAGTGCTTTTCCCGGCTGCTCTCAGCGTAACATCTGTCTTATCATGGCGTCGGTACAGCGGTATATTTTATATACATATATATTTTTAACTGTTGTTATAGAAGAGTGTGACGGCCCCAGGGCCTTTGTCTTACGGTGGGGTGGAGCTGAAGAGGCTAATCAGCACGATCACGGACACCTCCGGACACAGTCTCTCTCCAAAGCGGCTGCAGGAAGACTAACTCTGCGATCCTCTCAACCACCTGTCTCTGCATTTACCACAATAAATGTGCCGTGGTTTTGTAAACTCGTGTATGTCTCCTTGTCTTTCCGTTGTGGCCTACGAGCTACTCTCATAACAAAGAGTAAGTTATTTTTACCCGTTATAAACTACTACTGTTTGATGAGAAATCAAATCATGGTTTGCTATATGAATTCAGGGAAGAAAGGATAGGCCTACTAAGTATTTCCATTAAACTTTATTTTTAGAAATGTACAAAATGAACATAAATATACATATATACACGGTATATCATCCATTCCTCCTCCTCGCATCTTGCCTGCGCACAGTCGGTGCGGTGCCTTTTAGCACCCTCAGTAGTAGTAGAATCCCTTCCCCGTCATGGATTGTCCGCCAGGATCTGGCTGGACGAAATCAAATGCAAATCACAAAATATTAGAGAAACTTAGTTGTTTTAGATTCGTTAGTAGTAGTTGTGTAATGAACAGCTTGCCTGCTAATATGCTAACCTAGCTTTGTTTACCTTGGTAGCTAACACGATATGAACGTTAGCTTGGAGGAAAGGCAACTATAATGCAGTGTAATAAAACTACTATGAACAAAAGCTAGTGGTTCATATTAGGCTAGCAATAACGTGTTTATAATTGCAATCGTATACGGGTATTCTGCTACCATACAATGTAACTTGCATGAATACATTGTTTTGCGCTAGCATACAGCTAGCCTCGTTAGCTACATGCAGTATATGTACGGTCACAATGTACGGTAAACCGGAGTATACTGTATGAGTATTCCGTGTGTGTGACTGCAGACATTCTCCTGCCATGACAAACATGTAAGGCCATCTGCTGACATTGTAGTTGATATATTTAAACGCTAGCAACGTAGCATCACAAAAATGTTTTTCTGACCAAAACTAGCTCTAGCTCCGTGTGTTAGATCGCTACGCCAGCTATAATGTAATTACGTTTCGCGACTGACCGGCAAATCACCCGGAGTATACTGTCAATAGGTATTTTGTGTGTGAATGCAGACATTCTCCTGCTATGAGATACATGTATGCAAGGCCATCTGCTGATATTAGAGTTGATATATGGAAACTCTAGCAACTTAGTTAGCACAGTTAGCACTGTGTCAATGGCTTAGCAGTCCAACACAGTTTACACATTTAAACAGTCTTGTTTGATAAATACACAAATAACAATGCAAACTTACAGGTTGTATACCCAGATCTTCCCCTGCTCCAAACGGTCCAAACAAGCTGTGCATATCCGGCCTCAAACTGGGCAATGTTTTGGAAGCTTTCGTCTGTGAAATGCCGGTTCTTCGAACCTCTGGAGGAGGAACACGCCGCTGCTGGTGTGGCCATAGCTCTTCGGGATTGGTCCATTTCGTTCCGGGTACCGCATGACATCAGGCGGTACCCGGAACTAAATGGAAGACTCAAATGGGCAGTGACGTATCTCCAACGAGGCGTTTTGAGGAGGTATTTTCTGTGTTAGAGTTTTACTCGCTACAGGGTGTACTTTGAGGGTTTTGACTCTGCACACCGTTTACATGCATAAAAACCTTCATAACACACAAGGGGACGGGTAATAACCGGAAAAGCATGACATGGGAGCTTTAAAATATTTGGAGAACCAGGCTGGGGGGTCTCAAGGCATCAAATTCATCCGACCCAAAGTGCACTCTCATCGGATACATTCTTCCAAGATTTGCAACAGCCGTTTTTTTTCTGAGTGCACCCATAAACTGGGTTTCAGATTTCGTGCAGACGGTAGTCTGAAAAGTATGGATGAATCTTTTTCACAGGGTAGGGGAAATGAAGCCCAGGGACCTTTTCCCCTTCTCCGTTGCACCAACCATCGGAGAAGGGGAAAAAACGGCCCGAAGCGCCAAACACCTGGCCCCTTCTCCCGTTGGCACCTTGTCATTTTTTTGACAATTTTTCAAAACTTCATTTTTGATTATTTTAAGATATAATTAACCGTTTTCTTCACTTTGTTTTGCTTTCCACGGGTGGGGGCGCCTGGCAGGCCGCCTATGAGCACCCAAATTTGGCCTGGATCATCCAGGATTTGTGGGCTAAGCTCCATAAACTGACTAAATCACCCAGAGAGGTCACCTTTCTAGCCCAAAAATATATAATACAAATACATTTAAATAGTAAAAGGTGCAATTGTGCTCTGCATTACCCGGAATTTGATTTTCATAGCCCCATGATAGTGATTAAAAATCATTTTCATGGGAAAAAGTGTTAAAACGCCTGATTAAATTATATGCAGGACCCCAGTGAGCTCCAGACTATGTGCATTGTGTTGGGGAACCATATAGATGATAGAATAAATGCATTTAAATGCAAAAATAATGATTTAAAATCATTTTAGGGGGACAATTGTGGAGAGGAGCCTGAAAATGACTCTGCAGCACCCCGGATAACTACCAGTTCATCTGGTTTAAATGTACTGGGAGAGAACCAGGCTACAGCACTTGTCTTTTCAACCCAGGAAATAGTGCTCAAAACGTAGGTAAAAGTGTGTTGAAAAGTGGGGGAACATGTTTCAAATGACAGCAGACTGCTGCTTGTTGGCAGGCTGACTCAGTTCACTTGTCTCACACACACCCAGGGGGGGAAAGATAACACTTGTACCCAGGAATAAGTGTTTGAAAGGCGGGGAAAAGTTGTTTGAAATAGTATAATACCTCCAGGGCGCATAACTGCACTTTACAAGCCAGAAATAATGTTTAAATGGTCGGGGAAAGTATTTTTAAATGTCTGGAAGAGAGTTTTAGCCAGTCATTTTGCACGATATCATTTAACATTGACGCTCTCCTGAAAATGCACAGAATATGTGCATTTTCAGGAGAGCGACAATGTTAAATGATATCGTGCAAAATGACTGACTAAAACCCCGGAATAAGTGTTTGAAAGGCGGGGAAAAGTTGTTTAAAATAGTCTGATACCTCCAGGGCGCATAACATGGGTAAAAGTGTGTTGAAAAATGGGGGGACATGTTTCAAATGACAACAGAGTGCTGCTTGTTGGCAGGCTGACTCACTTCACTTGTCTCACACACACCCAGGGGGGGAAAGAGGACACATTGACCCAGGAGAAAGTGCTCAAAACGTGGGTAAAAGTGTGTTGAAAAGTGGGGGAACATGTTTCAAATGACAGCAGAGTGCTGCTTGTTGGCAGGCTGACTCACTTCACTTGTCTCACACACACCCAGGGGGGGAAAGAGGACACATTGACCCAGGAGAAAGTGTAATACCTCCAGGGCGCATAACTGCACTTTACAAGCCAGAAATAATGTTTAAATGGTCGGGGAAAGTATTTTTAAATGTCTGGAAGAGAGTTTTAGCCAGTCATTTTGCACGATATCATTTAACATTGACGCTCTCCTGAAAATGCACAGAATATCTGCATTTTCAGGAGAGCGTCAATGTTAAACGATATCGTGCAAAATGACTGGCTAAAACCCAGGAGTAAGTGTTTGAAAGGCGGGGGAAAGTTGTTTAAAATAGTCTGATACCTCCAGGGCGCATCACCAAAAATGTACAAGCCAGGGAAGGTGCCTGAATCCCGGATACTTTAGGTCTGTCACTTAGGGTGACCGCACCACTCCGACGCTCCCGAGAGTGGACGTCCATTATTTGTAAGGCACCTAAGACAGATAAGGGAGCCCGGTCTATTCCCAATTGCAGCATAAGCTCTTTGTCCATAATACTTGCGTCCGAACCAGAGTCAATAAAGACTGCAAGGGCCTGAGAGCTATCCGGTAATAGCAACCTGGCGTGGCTCAATGGTCTCTGAGCGGGAACAAATCCAGGGGTTTGGCTCACCAGTATGTTCCCCATTACTGCTTAGCCTTGCCTTTTACCGGGCAGCGAGAAACAAAATGGCCGGTAGAGACATAGGTTACCTCGTCTGCGATGTTCACGTTCCTCCAAGGTGAGGCTGGTGCGACCCACCTGCATGTGCTCATCACCCCCTGGTTGCGGCTCTGGAGTGAGGGGAGGAGTCCCAGTCGAACCCGGATGTCGGGGCGCCCAGGCATGTTGAACTCCCTCCGACCGTTGCTCCCGTCTCCGTGTCTGGATGCGCCGACCCATGCGGGAAGTCAGCTCAATCAGCCCATCCAGTGAGTTGGGCAGATCAAAAGACACCAGCTCGTCTTTAATGTAAGCCGCCAAGCCACGCAGATAGGGGTCACACTGGGCTGCAGAATTCCAGTTGCTGAGGCGGACCCTGGTGCGAAACCCAATCGCATAATCCACCACAGATCCATTACCCTGGCTCAGGCTCAGTAGTCCTCCTGCAGCGTCTGGACCCACAGACACGGGTCCAAACACCTTGCGCAGCTCCGCGGAAAAGAAGGGGAAAGAAGAGCAGGCGGGTGTCTGCTGCTCCCATTCAGCTGTGCCCCACAGTCGGGCTTTCCCAGTCAGATGATTGATCGTGAACGCCATACGAGCTGCCTCAGAAGCTAAAGTGTGTGGCTGCAGCGCGAACAGGATAGAACAGTTAGCAAGAAACGGGCTGCAGCCCTCCGGATCCCCGGCGTGGCGCTCCGGAGTTGCCACCCGAGGCTCTGAGGTAAATCCGATCGGAGAGGATGCAGAAGCGGGTGTCGGCGGCATGGGAAGAGGCGCTGGAGCAGCCACTACTGCCGCTAGCTGCTGCACAGTAGCCGCTAACTGCTGTAGCTGCGCAGCTAAATAGGTTAGCGTCTGGTCATGTGTAGAGTTTGCATGATGAGCCTCGGTGGCCAGGGAGGCTATCGAGGCTTCCTGCCTCTGGAGAGCGTCCTCAACTCTTTATATGCAGAATTCTCTAAATACAGAACACCATAAAAGAGGAGTGTGCTTTAGACAAAGCACTATGGTGTGTAGTTGGCTGGACAAAGTGTCTTGTACTATAAATAAAGTGTGTGCCATTTGGTGGAGAACTTTGGTTTTGGTAAGTGTTTCTGTAGTTTTGGGTGCAGTGCTTCAGTTTGCAGTATATATGAGGTGTTTTGCACTTTGTGTGTTTTGTGAATTGTGTTTATTGGTTTGAGAAAATAAGCCCTGCTTTAAAAACAATATGGTCAGCATCAAAAGAACCACATTGTCACCAACACTTCTGTGGACTGTGCATCTGTTCACTCTTCACCTCTGGTGTTATGAAGAGAGGAATCAGAGTCTTCCACGTGAACTGGTGGATGAATGATGGATCCTCCACATATCATGCCAATCTTCATCTGGTGTTTCTATATGGAGTTCTTCCTCCCATCTAACCTCGAAATATTTAGTTGAGTGTTTGTCATGTTTTGCTAAATCCTTGATATAATGCTGAAATGATTCTTATGTTTCTTTCCTGATATGCTTTAGTTATAATTTGGATGATATTATTCAACTCCTTGGAAGAATCTGATGTGACTCCCCTCTTGTAACAGTCCCTTAGTTGAAGGTATCTATAGAAGTCATGTGTTCCCAATGTGTGTTTTCTTCTCAGATGATCAAAACCCTCCAGCTCCCCTTCCTTAACCAAAACACACCAAGCTGTTATTCCTTTCTCTACCCATTGTTTAAAACCTTGATCTTATTTTGCAGGTTTGAAGTTTCCATCATAAGCTCCCCATTTTATTATATTTGCATCATTTTGAATCTTATCTATGTTCAATACTTTAAACCATAGATCCAATGTGTGCACTGTTATTGGACCCATTTTGGTTCTGAGTTCCTTATATAGTTTATAATCCCCACTCATATTTAGAATTGGAATCTGGTTTACTTCATTTTCCATATGCTTCCACTTTGCTCTAAACTCCGTTTCACAGCAACAGTAAATGGGTCTTAGCTGAGCAGCAGCAGTACTCCATCAATCTGAGCAAACCCATACCGCCTCTTTCTTTGGGTAGCTGGAGAGTTCTGGACCTAACTCTTGGCCTCTCCCCCCCCCCCCCCCCCCCCAAACAAATCTGGATATCGGTCTGTCCCAATTTCTAAATGGACCTTGGGGGCCCTCTACTGGTGAAGATTGGAATAGATAGAGAAATCTAGGTAGAACATTTAGTTTAACGATTTGAATTCTTGAGTTTAGGTCGAGTGGTAAGGTAGACCACCTTGTTATATCTTTTTGTATTTCTTGGTTTGAATTGTCGTAATTCGCTCTTTACAAATCAGAGATGTTTTTAGCACAATGTACATTTTACATTTATATTTAATTTAATATTCCATTCCTTACACACTTAATGGATATAATATCCTGCTTTATATTTGGTAAATTGGTATTTCAAAATGTATATTTTCTTCTTTTTTAATGCTGTTTTATTTCAGTTTTGAGATGTTTACATTTTAGAAGTGTTTATTTCTACTCTTTTCATTTCTCTCATGTGCAATGCCTTGTCTTTTATGCTGCTACAACGCAATCATTTCCCAGATTGGGATCAATAAAGTGCATCTCATCTTATGCATTGGAAGCTATCTGTTAGCCGCGCATGCTAACAGGCCTCAGATAAACTCGTTGAGACTGTATTGTTATTATTATTATTGTACATTTACATTTAACTTTTTTATCTTCATATTAATATTTTTATTTTATTTATCTTATTTAATTATTTTTTTTATAAATGTATTCTGCCACAAAACCAATTCTTCCCTCAGGATAAGTATTTTAATGATGTCTGTATGTATCCTCTCTCTGATAGAGATCAGCCGTTCTCTTGTATGGAATGTTCAACCCGGTATCACGGCAAGACGTGAACATGTGACGATCTACCACGCTGGGAGACGTGAATATGTCACGGTTTCGTCCCTTCAAACGTGACAGTTACACGGTATTGTTAACATGGCCCAACCAGTGGAGAAATACCCGGAAGTGCCAAGCAAATGCTCTACCAAGACTATTGGTCGGTTTTTATTGTCAAAATTAGATGTTTTTTAATTAATTTTTTAATCGTCACACTCGATTTCGCCGATTTTCTTGTTGCCCGAGCTGGTCGACACCTCTTTTAGCAGAAACAAAGGCTACATTAATGTATTAAATCCATGTTAATCCATGTGTGTGGAGCATAGACTGTGGGTGTTTCTCAATCGCGAGTAAAGCTGCTCCAGAGCCACTATTTCAAGCATACTACGTCATCGAGTGCCGCCGAAGTACTGTTCCAATCTCCAGCATACTTGGAATTCTACCGAGCCCGGCGTACTCCGTTTGGAGAAATATCGAGGCTGCACATGAGTAGACTCCGCGGTCTTAAAATCCCCACAATGCTTTGCGCACGGACCAATTTCCCCAAATCTGTGACGGAAAATGTAAGGCGGGGCCTCTCATATGACGCACACCTGCACACTTGCTAGCTTGTTCCACTCTTTGTTTTCCGAATGCCAGGAAGTATTCTTGCCTCGCTTCTGAAGCAAGATGCTCGGCAGACATGTGCTACCAAGCAAGCGTACTCGCGATTGAAAAACACCCTGTATATGGTGTGGAGGTGTGGATGTGGAATTAACGGACGTGACGTTGTGCGATTGCGTTGCCAGGCAACTTCAACTTCAACCCTAATTATATTTTAAAACATTTTAGAAGGCCTCACGAAATACTTTAATGTACATTAAAATGTAAATGTGAAGGGATGTGTGTAATGTGGTGATTGACATTATTCACCCACGGATCTATGGGTTGGGGGTATTGTTCCGCACGGACATTTTAGTTAACCGGACTCCTGTTGATGTGAAGTAAAACATGTGAAATAATATAGCAATATCCTGTACAATTATGTGAAAACATGAATAAAACTACACATCTTCAGATGTTATACATACACAAGTGTCCTACACTAATAATACAAAGTTATTATGGCTGTGTGTACCTTGTGTGCACCGCCTAGTGGTTAAAGCACGTTATTGAATTAGTTGTGTATATGATATGTCAATGAACCTTAGTTGAAGAGTTTGTAAATTGCGTTGCCTGGCAACGCAATCGCACAACGTCACGTCCGTTAATTCCACATCCACACCTCCACACACATTGATTAACATCGATTTAATACATTAATGTAGCCTTTGTTTCTGCTAAAAGAGGTGTCGACCAGCTAGGGCAACAAGAAAATCGGCGAAATCGAGTGTGACGATTAAAATATAAATTTAAAACATCTAATTTTGACAATAAAAACCGACCAATAGGCGCGGTAGACCATTTGCTTGGCACTTCCGGGTATTTCTCCACTGGTTGGGCCATGTTAACAATACCGTGTAACTGGGTGTTTCTCAATGTCGAGTAAAGCTGCTTCAGAGCCACTATTTCAAGCATACTACGTCATCGAGTGCCGCCGAAGTACTGTTCCAATCTCCAGCATACTTGGAAATCTACCGAGCCCGGCGTACTCCGTTTGGAGAAATATCGAGGCTGCACATGAGTAGACTCCGCGGTCTTAAAATCCCCACAATGCTTTGCGCACAGACCAATTTCCCCAAATCTGTGACGGAAGATGTAAGAGGCGGGGCCTCTCATATGACGGACACCTGCACACTTGCTAGCGTGTTCCACTCTTCGTTTTCCGAATGCCAGGAAGTATTCTTGCCTCGCTTCTGAAGCAAAATGCTCGGCAGACATGTGCTACCAAGCAAGCGTACTCGCGATTGAGAAACACCCTCTGTCACGTTTGAAGGGACGAAACCGTGACATATTCACGTCTCCCAGCATGGTAGATCGTCACATGTTCACGTCTTGCCGTGATACCGGGTTGGGAATGTTCCAGCTTGTATTGCCCCCATGTGTTGCTGTAGCTCCGCCCCTTGATGGCACTGTTTGTTTCTTCTGTAACGTTCGACAAAAGGGAGTCGGAAACAGGCTTCCAGTGATTGGGTTTAATAACTCCTTTGTTCGCTTACGGTTATAGTATACAGCTCAGGTTACAGGTTACAGGTTTATCATTACTCTCTACTCCACTCCCTAACTCACACACACAGCAGGGTCAACGTCACGACTCCCCAGCCCTCCCCCCTCTGCTCCCCCAACCACAGGCCCGCACACCGACCAGCATTACTGTGCAGCTCTGTGATTGGCAGAGAGACGGGGGACGCCTGAGTGACACACCCAGCACCCTATGCAGGGTCGCTACACTTCCCCATGATCTCTATAAAGTTTATTAAAAACTACAACCCCCATGATGCATTAGCTGTTATCCTTGCTAACAGAGACACACTTGTTGAGACTGTAAGGAGTCAGAGAGACTTTTAAAACTCATGCAGAGTTAGGCTGTGGACAAACTGTCCAAAAATCAGCTCCTCTCGTCTTTTCGTCTTGGTTAGGAAAAGACGAGAGGAGCTGATTTTTGGACGATTCGACCGGAAACCAGGGTTTCTTGTGTACCCCCAGCTAACATGCTAACGGAGAGCCTGAAACACAACTTCCGGTGCTGGCCTTCACAATAAAACCCACGGTTTTCTCTCTTCACCTTTCTCTTCTTACAAATATTATATTACAGGAAGAGGGGGGAATACTTATAATATAGATAAAGGTGTTTCAGGAGAAATAAACCGGGTTCTCTCCGCAGCTCCATGTCTGTGTATCTTAAAGGTTTAGGTATTGTCTAAGGGGAAATCATAGCCGCTTTTATTTTGAAGTCCCTGCACCGGAAGTGATGGTCCCGCTCTTTCCAACTTGGAACCAGATCGCGTCTCGTCGGTTCTCTCTCTTCATCCATGGTTCTCTCTCTACATCCATGGTTCTCTCTCTACATCCATGGTTCTCTCGCTACATCCATGGTTCTCTCTCGGTGTTCCTGAGACAGTCTGTGTGAGCAGCTGATCCATCGTCTGTGTCTCTGGATGAACCTCTGACTTTGTGCTCTTTCTTCTGAAGCCTTTAGCTCGGACTCTAGAAGCTAGCTTAGCATGCTAGCTGGTAACACGCTAGCAACACAGAGTGAGAGAAACAGGAAGTGGTGATTTAGTAAACATGAGTGTTGTGCTGCTCTCGTTGGTGAAGCAGCGACTCACTGCGGCTGCTGAAGACATCTTTGTTCTGTTTGAAAGAACGATAGCAGAGTACGAGGAGGAACTGTCTCGTTCAAAACAGGAGAACGAGAGACACCGGAAACTACTGGACGCTGTTTTACAGCCTCAGCTTCAGATCCACAGAACAGGTCTGTTCCCTTTTTAAAGCTGTAATCTGTAACCACTATTTCCGTAAAAAAGCCTCGAACCTCGTGCGTCAATACATTTTATTACAGAGGGCGTTGTTACCGTTTAACTGGTGACGCGGGGGAACTCGTGACGTTCTATAAAATACATATACACATTTCGATCGCTTCTTCTGTCGTTTACATTAATCTTTTGGTATATTTGGCTGGATAGGAACACTTTGATGCACATTCAGTACCAGTGAGGTTGTGGTTGCGATGCCGATATCCGGACGCGTACAGCGAGGACTACAAAATGACAATGAGGTGACTGGGGATGTCTGTTCAAACCATTGCACGCTTGAATAAATCATTTAAACCAGTTATTTTTGCCAGACTTATTGCTGAATATCGTTCTTAATGTGATACCAAGTCCATCTGAGACCCGTGTACACCTTCAGACAGCCTCCAAGTGAAGCACACGTTGTTTACTCACAGTTTGAAAGCAGCGTGGAGAAGTCTTCAGCTGAGCTGTGATCCGCCCAGTTTAACTTGTGATACGACTTCTGTTCTGTGGCTATCAACCAGCGATCATGTTTAATATTAAAGACTACACACATGTATCCCTTATCAAAACGGTATTCTGCACTTTGCAGCACTTATCCAGATAAGATGTGACTGTTTACTCGTTTTGCAAAGACAGCAGCAGAAATGTCATTCTGCATGTGTAGGGATATTTAGACTGTAAAATGCTGCTTGGTCATTCATTTTGGTCTCCGCAAACAATATTATGAATCCTCTATTCAAACATATAATTCAGTGTCCATCAACATGAAAATAACTAAAAAGTTCATGCTGGACTCAAACCCGAGTCCCAACAGCAAAAATCACTCTAGACCTGCGCGTTGTGAGTGAGCCACGAATCATTACGACATATTTGTTCATCACAGCTGAATTTTTACACATTAACATTGTTAAAAGATTCAGAAAAATGCAAGCCAACCATCATTTATAATGCGAGCGAATGTATGTACACTTAAGCCATATAATAGCTGTATCGATGCATAACGAAAGTTAACCAAGTAAACAGTCACATCTTATCTGGATAAGTGCTGCAAAGTGCAGGATACCGTTTTGATAAGGGATACATGTGTGTAGTCTTTAATATTAAACATGATCGCTGGTTGATAGCCACAGAACAGAAGTCGTATCACAAGTTAAACTGGGCGGATCACAGCTCAGCTGAAGACTTCTCCACGCTGCTTTCAAACTGTGAGTAAACAACGTGTGCTTCACTTGGAGGCTGTCTGAAGGTGTACACAGGTCTCAGATGGACTTGGTATCACATTAAGAACGATATTCAGCAATAAGTCTGGCAACAATAACTGGTTTAAATGATTTATTGGAGCTCGCAATGGTTTGAACACACATCCCCAGTCAGCTCATGTGTCTTTTTATAGTCCTCGCTGTACGCGTCCGGATATCGGCATCGCAACCACAACCTCACACACTGGTACTGAATGTGCATCAAAGTGTTCCTATCCAGCCAAATATACCAAAAGATTAATGTAAACGACAGAAGAAGCGATCGAAATGTGTATATGTATTTTATAGAACGTCACGAGTTCCCCCGCGTCACCAGTTAAACGGTAACAGCGTTGCCCGTACATTTATGATTGGTTGAGACTAGTTTGGGAGGACCGTGGTTTAGACTTTGGTGCACAGACTGACTCCTCGATTCCACCGGGGTTGCGGTCGAATAGTCCAAAAATCAGCTCCTAAGTTCTATCCCTATCGTCTATTCCTTGACCTCTGAGTGAAAGGTCACAGGGTTAAGGGATAGTGGATAGGAGAATTCAAAAGGACTTAGGAGAAGAGACTGCGGTACTTTAGAGAATCGACTGCACGTTCACTATCCGACGTGTTTATGATGCGGTCCACATTAATACAAATGATCCCAATACGTATGACTGTATGAAAAGATCTTCAAATCAATACAAATGTATTTATTATAAACGTTAGTCCTTAACATCTATCACTGTGTATATCACCATTCAAACATCTTTTAAAAGTTGAACAAACCCCAAAAGTCAGCACACTCAGCACCACACACACACACACACACACACACACACACACACACACACACACACACACACACACACACACACACACACACACACACACCACACACACACACACACACACACACACACACACACACACACACTTTGTATTGTATGAGAGAGGTTCCAGGTTGTTGTGTTTAATATTCATGAGAATATTTGTCATTGTTCAAATGATAATAAACAAACATATAAAGCATATTTGTCCACTCATATGTTGATAAGAGTATTAAAAACTTGAAAAATATCCCTCTAAGGTACATTTAGAACAGATAGAAAATGTGCGATTAATTTGCGGTTAACTATGGACATCATGCGCCGAAACTCGGTTCTCATCTGGAACCCTAGTCTTATGTAATATTCAATGCTTTGTTTTGTCTTTTCATTAGCTGTAAGCTGCAATCATCAAGATTAAAACGCTGGAAATAATCACTTTGTGTCTGATGAATCTATGTAATGTATAAGTTTAAACTTTATAAATTGAATTACTGATATAAACTCACTTTTCCATGATATTCAATTTATTGAGATGCACCTGTATGAGTCCAAGTACAGGTTTAGCAAGGCGGTGAGAGATGCTAAACGACTACTCTGAGAAACTCCAACACCAGTTCTCAGCTAACGACTCTGCAGACAGGTCACAAACTGTAAGGCTAAGGCCTCACACTCCGTGAACGGCCGACGCCTTGCTAAGCGGCAGTGAAACTACGTTTTAGATCAGCTACCGTACTAACTCACCTGTTGTCCTGAAACTCTCCAGGGCATCTGGAAAAAAGGTGTAATTGACAGACAATCGAGCCAACAGAAATACACAGTGGGCGGAACACACTCAGCACGGATAGTGCGCGCAACATGATTGCAGCGTCCAGGCAGCTCCCGCTGCACATAGCTCCAACGATCCATCACAGTGTCTACACACACACACACACACACACACACACACACACACACACACACACACACACACACACACACACACACACACACACTATTGTATTATTGTATGAGAGAGGTTCCAGGTTGTTGTGTTTAATATTCATGAGAATATAAAATAAGGAATGGATAAGGGCTGCAAAGTTAATGAAGTGTTACTCGTGGTTAGATTTTAAATTCTAATACTCTAGAGTTTCTCTGAATGTGTGTTTCCTGTTTCCTGCAGACGTCCAGCAGCTGGTGGTGGTTAAAGAAGAGGTTCCCCCTGAGCAGCAGGAGTGGAGCTCCAGTCTGGACCAGGAGGACCCAGAGCCCCCCCCACACATTAAAGAGGAGCAGGAGGAACTCTGGAGCAGTCAGGAGGGAGAGCAGCTTCAAGGGCTGGAGGAGGCTGATATCACCAAGTCCACATTCACTCCTGTCCCTGTGAAGAGTGAAGATGATGAAGAGAAACCTCAGTCCTCTCAGCTTCATCAAAGACAAACTGAACACATGGAAACAGAAGCTGATGGAGAGGACTGTGGAGGACCAGAACCAGCCAGGAACTCAGATCCAGAGAGACATTTACAACCAGAGACTGAGGACAAACCTGGAGACTCTTCTGAACCTGACACTGAAGGCAGTGCTGATTGGAAGGAGACCAGAGAACCAGGTTCAAACTCTCAGAGAAATAAACAAGACCATGTCAGTGATTCAAGACGTAGTGCAGGAGAGAAAACATTCAGCTGCTCAGTCTGTGAGAAATATTTTGCAGAGAGAGGTTTACAGAGACACATGAGAATCCACACAGGAGAGAAACCATTCAGCTGCTCAGTCTGTGAGAAATATTTTACACAGAGTGGAGATTTAAATAGACACATGAGAAACCACACAGGAGAGAAACCATTCAGCTGCAGTTTTTGTGACAAAATATTCACCTGGAGTCATCAGGTCAAAAGCCATAAGTGTGTTAGTCGTCAGTCCTCACCGCTTCATCAAACTCAAACTGAGGAGAACAGAGAGGCAGAGCCTCCAGCCAGCAGCTCAGCTGAACACCTGGAAACAGAACCTGATGGAGAGGACTGTGGAGGACGAGAACCAGCCAGGAACTCAGATCCAGAGAGACATTTACAACCAGAGACTGAGGACAACCCTGGAGACTCTTCTGAACCTGACATTTTCCAAGTCAAATCTGCATGTGCAACAAAAAAAGAGGGCAATTAATTAGTCCTACGACAATTCAGATGAGAAAAATCTGTCTGACTGTATAAAGTCTGTGTGACAATATTCATACATGACTTCATATATACTCCATCTTTATCAACAGAAGTTTTGAATATGTTTAATGTTTTTGTCATACTACTTTTCTGATTTATACTATAACCACTGACTGATTCATCTGCAGAGTAGTTTCTCTAATAATCTGTTTGGTTAATGAAATGTTGTGACTTGAAACTTCCATTGGGATGTGTTTGATAGTTCCTGTTGAGTTATCAGTCTGTTCTGGTCTAAAAGAAGAACCAATGACTTATTGATATAGAGAATATGTACGATGTTTCCAGTTTGATTCTGTTTATATCATCAAACCAAACTAAAATAATAAAAGCCTTTGAAACAGACTCACATTCCTGCATATTGTTTGTGTTTACAGATTACAATCAGCTCATTTAGAGTTCAATCAATGTTTATTTATATAGCCCAATAGCACAAAGGTTACATTTGTCTCAGTGGACTTCACAGTTTGTACAGAATATCAGTATGACAATACGACCCCCTCTGTCCTTAGACCCTCACATCGTACAAGGAAACACTTCCGGAGAAACCCCACAATAATTATTTAACAAGATTTTTGAAGCCTTGCTGAAGAAACAAATAATTATTTTCAAGCATCCGTTTGTAACTTTTTAGGAATCTGACTATCTTTTAGAATTGCATCAAATGCTATAGCCACTTCTAAGATACGTTTTTTTTTTAAATGTTTTTCTCTCATCCTGCTATATTCCTTCCAGGGACACACAAAACACTGAAACACTGCAACAGTTTGTTAAAATGTAAAAAACACTTTTTTTATTTGCAGAATTTCATATTTACAATTTATTGTTTTCACCCCATAGGAATCAATAATACATGTATACTGATTGCAACATCCCCCGGATCTTCTCCAGCACAGAATCCCCCAGATGAAGGGAAATATTATAATGGAGTTTTTGCACTTCGGCCAAAGTATTCATGTGTATGCTGTTTTTGACACAAAGATGCATTACATCTACAAACAGAGCATACAATGCGAGCACATGATACACTTTTGGTGTTTGTTTCATTTCTTCGGTAATGTTACAGAATGTTTCGGAAAATGAAGATTCCAGTACCACTTTAAATGTTTCGTTTATAATCGTTTCCCAATGACCCGGAATAGTACTGCCAGAATGAACGATATCCAAAATGTCTTCTAGTTTACAAACTTCAGCCGTTCTGTTTACACGGGGATCACTATTCATTCTGTTTTCAATCGTCATCAACAACACACTTATTAAACAGGTATTGACTGCATTCTGATAAATATATACAGATTGTTTTCCATAGTAGTTACCCATTTTTTTTATTTTACTTTAAAGAAAAGTCAAAGTATCGAAAAAAAAAAAAAAAAATCCTGGCTTCTGTTACGAACTCAGACACTTAGGATGTAGGACCCAATTGCACGACCCGGGAGACAGAGGTAAAGTATTAGTAAGATACTTTATTTTCCAAAATACAGCAATGAACAACAAAAAAGGTAACTATCAAATCTCTAACCGAGATGACAAAAATAGAGGAACAAAATGAAAGCGCTCACGTAGTGAGGAATCAAACTTTACAAGAGTACAAAGAGCATAGACCTGACCATAGCAAGAGACAATACGAACTGACAAAGAATACTTGGGAGACAGGGGAATATAAGCACAGGGTAACTAGACACAGGTGGGACCAATCAGGGGCGGGGCTGACATTGATGAGCACAGGAGACACAGATGAAAATAATCAGGAAGCCTGGAATGAGAGAAAGCAAACGTAAATAACATGCATCTCTCTAGCATTTCTGTCGGTGCACAACAGTACCCCCCCCTCTAGGGCCAACTCCTGATGGCCCAGGCTGATTGTAAAAATCGTGGATAAGCGTCTTGTCTACGATAAATGACGCAGCTACCCAGCTTCTAGCCTCAGGACCGTAACCCTTCCAGTCTACCAGGAATTGCTTCCCCCTCCCCCTATTACGGACCTCCAGTAGCTTACGGACCTTGTAAACCTCACCCCCTTCAAAGAACTCGGGCGGTGGAGGGGGCTTGGAGGCGGGAACAAGTGTGCTCTCGCACACCGGCTTGATTTTACTGACGTGAAACGTCGGATGTACTCTCATAGTTCTGGGGAGTTGCAAGCGTACAGACACCGGGTTGATGACTCTGGACACCGGGAAAGGACCCACAAATCTCGGAGCCAGTTTCTTTGAGGCGACATGGAGTGGTAAGTCCTTAGTGGAAAGCCAAACATTTTGGCCTGGTCTGTAGGAGGGAGCGACCCTGCGATGGACGTCTGCAACAGCCTTCATCCGAGCTGAACTTCGGAGAAGAGCCTGGCGAGCACCAGCCCAAACTCGTCGACAACGTCTGATCATGGCATGAGCCGATGGAACCCTCACCTCTTCCTCGTTGTTAGGGAAAAATGGAGGCTGGAAACCATTGACACAATGGAATGGAGAGAGACCTGTGGCTGCCGTAGGAAGAGTATTGTGGGCAAACTCGACCCATGTGAGGTGGTCACTCCAGGTAGTCTGGTTCCGGGAGACGAGACAACGTAGCGTAGTCTCTAGTTCAGACGCTCCGACTGTCCATTTGACTGAGGATGATATCCTGATGACAAGCTGACGGTGGCACCTATGAGTCGACAAAACTCCTTCCAGAAAACGGAAATGAATTGTGGACCCCTGTCGGAAACAATGTCATCAGGGAATCCATGGATCCTGAATATGTGATTCATCATGACCTCTGCGGTGACTTTGGCAGAGGGAAGCTTGGTCAATGGGATGAAGTGAGCCATCTTTGAAAATCGATCCACCACTGTTAGGACCGTAGTCTTGCCTCTGGATGAAGGAAATCCTGTCACAAAATCCATTGAAATGTGTGACCAAGGACGTTGGGGAATCGGCAGGGGCTGGAGCAAGCCCATCTTGACTTGTGATGAGGTCTTATTACACGCACACACCGGACAAGCCGCTACGTACTCTGCCACATCTTTCTTCATGGCTGGCCACCAGAAACGTTGTTGTATCCTGAACATTGTCCTTGTTACCCCCGGATGGCACGAAAGCACAGATGAGTGAGCCCAGTGGATGACCTTGGAGTGAAGAGCCTCAGGAACAAACAGCAGATTGTTGGGACACTCGCTAGGTGCTGGATTCTTGACATTCGCCTTTTTTACGTCCGACTCCACTTGCCAGGAAAAGGCTCCGATCACACGGTTAAGTGGAAGGATGGTCTTGGGCTCTACCGCAAGTGGTTCCGGATCATAAAGACGAGACAAAGCATCGGGTTTTTGATTCTGAGACCCGGGACGAAAAGAGAGGGTGAAATTGAACCTACTAAAGAATAGTGTCCACCTGGCCTGACGGGAGTTGAGACGCTTAGCCTTTCTTATATATTCCAGATTCTTGTGATCTGTCCAGACTAAAAACGGCTGCTCTGCACCCTCTAACCAGTGTCTCCATTCCTCGAGGGCAGCTTTTACAGCTAACAGTTCCTTGTTCCCCACGTCGTAATTCCGCTCTGCCGTTGTCAGTTTCCGCGACAGGTAAGCACATGGATGCATCTTGTTGTCTTCTGCAGAACGTTGAGACAGTACTCCTCCAATTCCCTCATTGGAAGCATCAACCTCGACCATAAACTGGAGCTGGGGATCTGGAATGGTGAGTATGGGGGCTGATGTGAATCTCTCTCTGAGACGTTGGAAAGCGAAGTCCGCCTGGGGAGTCCACTTGAAAGGAACCTTAGGAGAAGTCAGAACATGTAGAGGGGCAGCAACAGAACTGAAATTCCTAATAAACTTCCTATAGAAGTTAGCAAACCCTAGAAACTGTTGGACCTTCTTCCTGGAGTCTGGTGTAGGCCACTGGGATACTGCACTGATTTTAGCCGGATCCATTTGCATATGATTAGGTGAGATTATGTATCCTAAGAAGGATACCTCTTTTGTGTGGAACTCACACTTCTCTGCCTTGACATATAACTGATTCTCTAGCAGTTTCTGCAAAACCTGACGGACATGGTTAACATGAGACTTAGTGTCTGGGGAGAAAATCAGAATATCATCCAGATACACAAACACTGAAATATTCAAAAATTCCCGTAAAACCTCATTCACAAGAGCTTGAAACACAGCCGGTGCATTGCATAGTCCAAAGGGCATTACTAGATACTCATAGTGACCACTCTGAGTGTTGAATCCTGTCTTCCACTCATCCCCTTTTCTTATTCTAACCAAGTGATATGCATTTCTTAAATCTAACTTGGTGAATATTTTGGCAGTTTGAAGTAGTTCAAAGGCAGATGTCATGAGTGGCAGAGGATAGCGGTTCTTCACCGTAATGTCATTTAGTGGACTGTAGTCTATGCAAGGTCTCAGAGACCCGTCTTTCTTTCCCACAAAGAAAAATCCCGCTCCGGCTGGAGAAGATGAAGGACGGATAATTCCTGATTTGAGTGAAGAGGAAATGTATTCGTCCATTGCTGCTCTCTCAGGTCTCGAAATCGAATAAAGTTTCCCCTTGGGAATGGGGGCTCCCGGTAAGAGATCAATGGGACAGTCAAAATCTCGGTGAGGAGGTAGCGACATGGCTTTGGATTTGTTAAAGGCTTCCTTTAAATCATGGTAACAGGAAGGTACCTTCTGTAGATCAGGATAGTCGGGGTGATCTATAATGATTTTACGAGAGTCTGTTGGTGCATTAACAGGTTGTGAAAGTTTACACCTGCCCATACAATCCTCTCCCCATTCCTTAATTTTCCCTGAACGCCAGTCAATGTGAGGATTGTGGATCTTTAGCCATGGAAACCCCAAAATAATCGGGTGCTGAGCCGACTCAAAAATATGGAATTGCATGCTCTCGGTATGGTCCTTATTCACAGTAATCTGAATGGGCTCAGTGCAATGGGTGACTGTGAACAACAAGCGGCCGTCTAAGGCACTGGCATTAATAGGATGAGATAGCGGAACAGTCTTTATTTCTAGCTGATTTACTACGCCCCAGTCCATAAGACTTTCGTCAGCCCCTGAGTCTATTAACACACCCTGGTCAATGGTTTGATTGTTAATACAAATGTTTACCTGCGTAACAGGTCGAGGAGGAAAGTCTGCGGGAAACTTGCTCACCAGCGCCCTCCTTTTGACTGGTGAGCACGATCTTTTCCCGGGCATGAAGCGAGTTGATGATCCGACTGGCCGCAGTAGAAACAACAACCCTCCCGTAGACGGCGCTGCCTCTCCTCCAGAGAAAGCCTGGTTCTTCCCAGCTGCATGGGTTCCCCGGAGTCATTCGGAAGTGTAATCCTCTGACGGTGTGGTAACATGGGCTGGACATCCTCGGCTGGCGGCGCGACCCACCAAGATGCATTCTGGGAGCTGGGAATAACGTCTCGGTTGCGTCGACGCTCCCTCTCTCTTTCCCGAAGACGGTTATCGATCCGGATGGCCACGGCGATGAGAGATTCCAGATCCCGGGGTGTCTCCAGTGGAGCCAGCTGGTCTTTTATCGGTTCCGAAAGTCCCGTCATGAAGGCGTCACGAAGAGCCGGAACATTCCATCCGCTGTCCGCTGCTGCTGTGCGAAACTCGATGGCGTAATCAACCACCTGGCGGTTGAGCTGGCGTATATGAAAAAGTTTTCTGCTGGCCTCTGTAGCAGGCGATGAGTGGTCAAAAATACGACTCATAGTCTCTATGAAATCGGTCAATGAGTAACATAGTTCAGTTTCTCTTGACCATTCTGCAGTAGCCCAGGCTGCAGCTCTTCCCGTTAAATGAGACACAATAAACGCCACTTTACCATGGTCCGATGAAAAGGCTCCTGGGTTGTGTTGAAAATGCAGATCGCACTGTACCAAAAAGGCTCTGCAATTAGAAGAATCTCCGGAAAATCTCTCCGGAAGAGCCAGCCGTAAAGGGGAAGAAACAGCCTGACTTGGGAAATCAGCTGGAGCATTGACAGGCAACCTCTCAGTTGTGGATGACGTCACCGGAGGAGCAGTCTGTTGGTGAGTGAAAAAATGATTCATTTGGACAGCCAGTTGTTGCATCTGTGTGGATAATGCTTCCTGAATCCCGGCCTGGCGTCCTCTTAGTTCTTGCATTTCCTGGTTGACTAGGCCCAGCTGTTCCTCGTGATGAAAGATCTTCACGCCCTGTGCTGACAGCGCTGCGTGAAGCGTTCTTGGGTCGGCTGGGTCCATAATGGTCAGTTCGTTCTGTTACGAACTCAGACACTTAGGATGTAGGACCCAATTGCACGACCCGGGAGACAGAGGTAAAGTATTAGTAAGATACTTTATTTTCCAAAATACAGCAATGAACAACAAAAAAGGTAACTATCAGATCTCTAACCGAGATGACAAAAATAGAGGAACAAAATGAAAGCGCTCACGTAGTGAGGAATCAAACTTTACAAGAGTACAAAGAGCATAGACCTGACCATAGCAAGAGACAATACGAACTGACAAAGAACACTTGGGAGACAGGGGAATATAAGCACAGGGTAACTAGACACAGGTGGGACCAATCAGGGGCGGGGCTGACATTGATGAGCACAGGAGACACAGGTGAAAATAATCAGGAAGCCTGGAATGAGAGAAAGCAAACGTAAATAACCTGCATCTCTCTAGCATTTCTGTCGGTGCACAACAGCTTCAATCAACCGCTGGTTATTATTCTTCTTCTTCTCCATCCAGCTCGGCATGGATCTTTTCAAGTCTCTCCTTGAGGCGTCTGCAGTTTTTGAGATTGTACAGAAAAGCCTCCGAAGCGCCTTGGATCCTCCATTCAGCCGTGTAAATGTTTTTTATCATTAAGACTCTGGTCAATCACTGTAATGAAGTCGGCGAGCCAAAGTCTTTTCATTAACGCGTTGTAATTGTTTCTGAAGAAATATTCTGGAATGTCATTCAGACAATCGTGTTGCCTCTGTCAAAAGTCAGAGCGCGAAGTTGCATCTTAAAGACAGCTTGAACTGGATAGATGGTTAGTCTTTTTTCAAACATACCATACGTTCTGCATGTTAGTATTTTTGGCCAATCGGGTTAGGCCCTACTGCCCTACCCCCTCAATAGGGAAGTCACGCTTTGGGAAGAGGTGTTTAATTTGACAGATCTGACTTGATTGTTGTTGTGATGGCTGAAGGAAGAGGGACGGGGGGAGGAAAATTCAGAGGGTGAAGAAGCAGAAAAATAACTTGTTTGTAAAACGGACAGCACGTCAGTTTCAGGAAAGATGACACCGGTTTTTATGCATGACATGCCAAATATCCTGAAGCCCTACAACAACAAAAAAAGTACAAGTATATTGTGTTGTAAATATCGCAAAAAGTCGTAATATTGTATAATGTATTAGTTGGATGTTGTATTTTGATAAAAATCACTGTGTAGTTTTTCAAAAATATAATGGAAAGAGGAGAGAAAAACAAATATCACAGTATGTTGAAAAATGTGAAAAAAGTAATGTTGTGTTAAAATAACATGAAAGAAATCAAAGTAAAGCATCTAAAAACATATATTTAAAAAAAAAAAAGTTATGTTAGTCAAGTCAAGTTATCAAAACCGCATTGTTTCATCGAAACAGTGTTAAAATCACAAACTCTCCATTTAGAGTTTGATTCTTTAAGAAACTCATTTCATTACAAATTAATGAATATTTTACCAAGTTATAAAGTTTTGCATCCATTAAAGTGTAACTATAAGTATCTTTGTAGGAGAAAAACAAAAATCATTTAAGTTATTTCCAGAAAACTGGATTGTCTTACTAGAAAATGCCTTTAAGAGTCACAGTCTTAAAGAAAATCTGTTCAGAAAAAAGTACTACCTTCACTTTTTGTAACTCTTTCTCATAAAAAGTCCCCTTGATCTCTTCTCCATCATAGTCTTTGAGTTTGTAAACAGATGGTTGACGAGGTATGCGTTCGGACGCCGTAAATAATTCGTCGGTATAACTCTGTTCATATTTTTTTATCAAAGACCCCCTCTCACCTTGGAAATTCTTACAAGTTCCCCACTCCTCAAAGTTCATTTCCGTAGCACCTTTCCCCCACTGATGCTAGTGACCCCCCTTTGTATGCTAATTACCCCTTTGTTCGAGTTATTATCACATGTAGGTGTGTTCAGTTAAACACTGAGATTTTCAACATACTACTCTACAAAATGATTTTTTCATATTCTTTTGACAAACTATACTTGACTTTTTTACAGAAAATCATGACAAACTTTAATGTGACTTATTCTTAAATTTGCCATACTAAAGTAAGACTTGAAAATACTATATCATTGTTTTTTAAATTATATTTCAACATATAAAACAGAACTTTTGTTTGTGTTAACATAACATTGACTGGCTTTTCCTTGATAATTTCAACATGAAATACTATGAGTTTTTTAATTTTTTTAATTATATTTTAATATAGCATATTGGCGGAGATAATATTTACGGGCCCTTTGAGTAGAATGTTAAAAAAGTAAGGGGGGAAACAAGATGGCGGCGTAGAGAAGAGACGTGTTTCATTGAGCTCCGGCTATAACTGTTAAATAATCCGTTTATTAATCACATTTCATGGCGAAATTATCATAGTTTATGATCGCTGTTACTATATAATGTCCCTGGAGTACTACTTTTCAAAAACTTCGGACAACATGACCAGACAAAAGAAAGCAAAGACGACCGAGACGGAGGACGAGGAGCATGGCGGGGTAGCACAAGCTAGCGCACCTGAACATGCTAGCAGCAGCAGTAACACGGATCCAAATATTCTAAAAGCAATGGACAACATTACAGAAAACATAACTAAGGTTCTCAACGCTAAAATAGACACAGTGCTTGCAGCCATAAAGGATCAAACAACTCAAATTCAGGCGCTTGGAGCCCGTGTTTGCGAGGCTGAGGACAGAATTGCAAGCGTGGAAACTGCGGCTGATTCGTTACAGTCTAAAGTGACTCGTCTGGAGAAACAGGTGAGCGGAATGCTGGAGCACATCGATGATTTGGATAACCGAGGACGGAGGTGTAATGTACGTTTGGTTGGACTACCGGAGGGTACAGAAGGACCGGATCCTGTCAGATTCATTGAAAAGTGGTTACCAGACTATCTTAAAATGACGACCAGGAAGGGGAGAATCAAGCTGGATCGTGCACACCGCTCCATGGCACCGAAGCCCGGCCCCGAACAACGCTCCAGGCCGATCATACTGAAGTTTCACAACTTTGCCGACAAACAACTGGTTATGAATGCTGCCCGCAAGCTTGGTTCAGAGACGGGCCACCTCGCCCACACGGGTCCAAGGATTTCCTTCTTCAATGACTTCTCAGCGGCCGTGGTAAAAAAACGCAAAGCCTTCGATGAGATTAAATACCGGCTGAGGAAAAAGAGTATCGATTATGCGCTGATATACCCGGCAACGCTCAAGGTGATGATCAACGGCACGGAAAGGAGGTTCGATACACCGGAGGGTGCCGCGGCATTTGCTGAATCGCTTGATGGAACCAACTGAAACATATACCCCAATGCTGGACAATTCAGTTCTTGCAAAGAATAATAAGCGGGCACTGATAATTTGACTTGAGGAAGATGGGTATTGTTTTTGATACTGCTGGGGAAAACACTGCGGTGCGCAGACTGCTGATCCGCAGCTGGGACTTTTACGCGAGTGATGTTACTGCCTCTGATAACTGACTGGACTGTAACACCCGAGGTTGGAAAATTCGTCTTTGTGGTCTAATGTTGTGAAGTAAGTACTCACATAATTCCATGGCGTTGTTTTGATTTTGTTTCTTATTTAACTTGCCATGTTATGTTGCCGTGTGCGAAATGAAACTTGTTCTGTTTCTATGGATAGGCGTGAGTATAACGCTTGGTTTGTTCCATGGCTTTCGGCTGTGGGAAGGAGGAAGAGTGAGATTCCCTACACGCTTAGTAGGGACTTTTCCCCATTTCTGTTATGTGTTAGTTTAGTATTTGATGTGCTTTGTTTAGTTTGTTGTGTTACACAGCTCAGTCACTATATCATTATGTTTATTGAGGAGATGGTGTCAGGACATTCCCAGTCATATAACTACATAAAAAGTTTAGATAATGGCAAATAAACTTAGGATTTGTACATGGAACATACGAGGGATTCATAGCCCCATAAAACGCAGAAAAGTATTTTCCTTTCTGCAGAAGGAAAATATAGACATTGCATTAGTCCAAGAAACTCACCTTGATGACACAGAACACTCAAGGCTTCAACATGGAGCATATGGACAAATATTCTATTCATCATTTACAACTAGAAGTAGGGGTGTCGCTATACTTATTAAACGGAATCTGCCCTTTAAAATTGTAAAATGTATAAAAGATAAGAAGGGTCGGTATGTGATAATTAAGGGCAGTTTACAAGGGCAAGATATTCTTATTATGAATGTTTATCAACCGCCAGGTCACCCACCAGATACCGTTACTAATATGTTTATGGAACTTGCAGAAATGACAGCTGATACAGTCATTGTAGGAGGTGATTTTAATTGTATAATGAACCCACTAATAGACAGGTTCCCCCATAGCACTAATGCTCCCTCTCGTCAAGCAAATGCTCTTCGTTCTATTTGCAAAGATTTTGGATTTGAGGATGTATGGAGGAACCTCCACCCCGCTAACAAGGAATATACTTTCTTCTCAGCTCCCCATGGGTGTCAGACTAGGCTTGACTATTTTTTTCTACCTAAAGCTGACATGCATTCCATACTATCTTGTGACATTGGGAGTATAATTATATCCGACCATGCCGCCGTGGTTATGGACTTAAAGCTTAAGAATCCAATAAACCAGCCTAGGCAGTGGAGACTGGATAGTGTTATACTGAAAGACAACACCTTTATATCCTATTTTATAACTGAATTTAAAGTATTCCTGTCGATTAACCTACCATCAACGGACAATCCATCACTTTTGTGGGAAACCTGCAAAGCCTATGCAAGAGGCCTGATTATATCTTATACATCCACTAAGAGGCGCCAAAAACGTAGAGAGCAAAATAACTTAGCAATTGAACTGACAGACAAGGAAAAAGCTTATATCAACTCACCATCACCTACTTTATGGGAAGAAATATCTGCCCTCAAATCAGCTATAAACTGTCTCCTTACTAAAGAGGCAGAGAAGAAAATTAGATATGTTAAGCAAAGGTTTTATGAACATGGTGATAAACCAGGGAAATGTCTAGCGTACCTTGCCAAAAAAAAAGCAGAGTCCCAGTCCATAGCTGCCATTGTTGATTCAGAAGGTAACAGGATATATGAAAATAGATTAATAAATGACTGCTTCAAAACATTTTACACGGATTTGTATTGTTCAGAGCAGACAAGTGACGCGCCTCATTTAATGGAGGACTTTTTTGCTAAGATTAATCTTCCAACAATATCAGAGGAACAAAGAAGCCTCCTTAATGGCCCAATCACAAAAGAGGAACTTATCAATGCCATTAAAAATCTCCAGAGTGGAAAGTCACCAGGACCAGATGGACTAACCTGTGAATTTTATAAAGAATTTAGCAGCCTGCTTCTAGAACCATTACTCGAAATGCTTAATCATTCATTTACTACGACAGAATTACCGCAGACTTTGAGAGAAGCAAACATATCTCTTATATTAAAAAAGGGGAAATGCCCAGAATCTTGTGCCTCCTACAGGCCAATAGCACTCTTGAATGTAGACCGGAAATTGCTTTCTAAGATTCTAGCAACTCGTTTGGAGGACCTTTTGCCTATACTAATTAGAGAGGACCAAACTGGTTTTATAAAAGGCCGTAATTCTACAAACAATGTAAGACGTCTTTTGAACGTTATACAGGCCTTTGAAAATGATTCTATAGATGGATTGGTGCTTTCCATGGATGCAGAGAAGGCATTTGACCGTGTAGAGTGGTCCTTCCTATTCTACACATTGGACAAATTTGGTCTTGGCAATAACTTTTTGAAATGGGTGAGAATACTGTACACCAACCCACAAGCGGCTGTTGTAACTAACGGATTAAGATCAGAGTACTTTCCAACACATAGAGGCACCAGGCAGGGCTGTCCACTGTCTCCTCTCCTCTTTGCGCTAGCCATTGAGCCACTGGCTGAGATCATTAGAGCCACGCCTTCCATACATGGCTTGCAGCTTGGAGAGATATGTCATAAAATAAGTTTATATGCGGACGACGTCATAGTGTTTTTATCCCAGCCTGAGATATCAGTCCCAGCTCTCATTGAGAGGGTAGATTGGTTTAGTAATTTTTCTGGGTATAAGATCAACTTGAATAAATCCGAAGCTATGCCTCTGGGTAGTCTTAGGACTATACCAAATACAATGCCATCCTTTCCTTTTAAATGGTCTCCATCCGGTTTTGTATATTTAGGTATATTTATTACCCCGTCATTTAATCAACTGTACAAAGCCAATTTTACTCCATTATTTGATAAGGTAAAACAAGATTTAGATCGCTGGACCTCACTCCCTATCTCCTGGCTTGGGCGAATAGCTCTGATTAAAATGAATGTATTACCCAGGTTGCTTTATCCCATTCAGATGATTCCTATTTTATTTTCAAACAGGGTGCTTAAGGATCTGAACAGCTGGCTTAGCTCTTTCATATGGAACAAACGTAGACCTAGACTAAAAATGTCGGTGCTGCAGCTGCCTGGCTCTATGGGTGGCTTAGACCTGCCAAATATTAAAGTGTATCAGCTCTGTGCTCACCTGACAGCAATATCTCAATGGATAAAGAATGATGTCTCTTCTACATGGTTGGATATTGAATCCTCATTATCAAAATGTGCTCTACAGGACTTACTGTATTTTGGGAGTTTTAAAAACATAAAAGAAAAATGTACCAACCCAATCACAATTAATGCTTTGAAAGCATGGCGCTCATCTCGCCGTATGGAAGGGAGGCTCAAATTGACTTCCATTTTCACCCCGATAACCAACAACCCAGACTTTTTGCCAGGAGTAATGGACCCTAGCTTTCAGCAGTGGCGTAACAAAGGCTTAACTAAATTGGGGGACTTGTTCAATGACAGTTGTCTCATGTCATTTGATCAATTGAGGACAAAGTATCAGCTCCCAAGACACGACTTCTTTCGTTTTTTGCAGATCAGGCATTATATCACCAAGAATACAACCCTTATAGATCACAGGGAAGTATCTGTCATTGAGAAATTCCTGTACCGTCAACCAGGGAGATTATCTCTCAGTTTGTTTTATGAAGTATTGCGAGGCATGACTCCTAATAATACGCAAAGAGTCAAAGGGGCTTGGGAGAGGGAATTGTCAGTGACTATCGATGAGGAGACATGGGAAGATGTCTGGAATTATGCCAAAAAGATATCCATATGTGCCAGAGCAAAAGCAATACAGTTGAGAATTATACACAGGATACATATATCCCCTAATCGCAGGCACTGTTTTAACCCCTCACTCTCCCCCATGTGTCTAAAATGTAAAACAGAAATAGGAACCCTGACCCATTGCTTCTGGTCATGCTGCAAACTTCAGAAATATTGGTCTGACATATTAGTTGAAATGGAGAAGATATTTCATAGACATTTAGATATGGACCCGCTGTCTTTGATTTTAGGTCTACCAGTCAAATCACTACCTACTGCTGCGAACAGAAGATTATATAATGTCCTTACTTTTGCTGCTAGGAAAAATATTTTATTACAGTGGATTAAGGATCAGGTCCCATCTCTCAAAGGCTGGCGCAACATTATATTTGAGTTGGTTCCCCTGGAATATCTCACAAATGTTTTACATGCCAAATCTGATCAGTTCTATCAAATCTGGCAGCCTTACTTAGATTTCCTTGGACCTGAATTGTCGGCTATTATTGTTAAAGGAACCTCATGAATCACCTGTCATCATAAATTCATCATCAATCATAAATGTGATACTCCTGTAACCACCTACATATGTGTATGTTTGAGACTGAGCTGTTTGTTTGTTTGTTTTTTGTAATTTTTTGTCTTTTTGCTTTGTAATTATGTACTTGTCATGTATGTGCTACGTCATTATTGTTTTGTGAAAATTGAAAAAATCAATAAATATATTGTTTAAAAAAAAAAAAAAAAAAAAAAAGAGTAAGCTAGTCCCTGACTGTAGTCCCCACTCCTTAGGTTGGCTCCACTTAGGTTAAATTACTTTAGTTAAAATGAGGACATTCTAAATATGGTTAAAGTGGAGTAATTTGAGTTGTCTGATGCACACAAGCCTGTTTTTTGTTTGTTTGCACTGCTGTGTGCACTTAAATTGATGTTGATGGTTAAATTAGTTATTGGTTCAAATGTACTGAGTTCTGAACATGTCATCTAAATGTAGAAATGCCTTGGGCATATGGTTCTTGTTTAAAAAACAATGCAGCATTTTATTTATTTGTTTGTCCTGCTTTTACAACATACAGTATAAGCACTCCTATGTTGTAGTTGTAGTACTTTACCGTATCTGTAGCTATTAACATGATTGCTCATATTTCAAGCCATATTATTCCTGACCCCTTATTTTGGATCAGTTTTCATCAACCAGCCACCATTCAAAACCGCATACAGCTGTTTTTTCCCCCTCACAACACGCTAAATCTAATTTAGAGAGGACAAATAAAAGTAGTAGGTGACTTTTTTATAGATCAAGGCTAATTAGATTGACAACAAAGGGTCTGAGAGTCTCACAGTCTTGTCCTCACAACAGTGTAAAATAAATTTGATGCAGCAGTGAGCCAGAGTCATTGCAGTTCATTATGTGTTTGAATATATCAAAATGTTCTAAGACATTTTTTAAAGCACCCAGGACTCTCATTTTTGCCAAGACATGACTTAATACATGATACAAGTTTTAAAGCTTTGCCTGGAAGTAGCAGATTAAGTGATTTAATGGTGGAGCAGGATTGTTAAGAAACCCAATTCCTTACAAAGTACTTTATATTCTACCAAGAAAACAAATTCCTTACAAAGTACTATTCTATCAGTTGTAAAGTGTTGCACATTTCAAAGTGTATCTAAAAGTATCTTAGTAACACAAACAAAAGCAAGGAAGAAAAAAGCAAAAATCAGTAAAGTCATCTAACAAAACATATATTTAAAAAAGTAATGTTAGTCAAGTCAAGTTATCAAAACTGCATTGTTTCATCGAAACAGTGTTAAAATCACAAACTCTCCATTTAGAGTTTGATTCTTTAAGAATTACAAATTAATGAATATTTTACCAAGTTATAAAGTTTTGCATCCATTAAAGTGTAACTATAAGTATCTTTGTAGGAGAAAAAACAAAAATCATTCAAGTTATTTCCAGAAAACTGGATTGTCTTACTAAATCCCAAAGTGCCTTTAAGAGTCACAGTCTTAAAGAAAATCTGTTCGTCTTAGTGGGGGTCCTTAGTTTTGGATGATTTGCTGATTGGGGTGGGACTTATTGCGTTGAATGTCTGTATATTCAAAAATGTAATGGAAAAAGGAGAGAAAAAACAAATAAAGCATCTAAAAACATATATTTAAAAAAAGTAATGTTAGTCAAGTAATTCATTAGAAATGAATGAATATTTTACCAAGTTATAAAGTTTTCCATTCATAAACGTGTATCTTACAGTTCCTTTGTGAGAGAATTACGCACAAATCTGTCATATCAAAACATTCTATTGCAGTATTTTATCTGTTTTATGTGCTCTATATGTATATATATATATATATATATATATATATATATGTTGCACTGTTGGAGGAGCCTGTGACCTATGTTTTTCATTGACATATCTACACTGTAGCTAATGGGCATATGCCATAAAGCCTTGAAACTTGAAACTTAAAATGATCAGAAATTGCATTGTCTCACTGAAAACAGCTCTAAAGAAAACCCAATTCCATACAAAGTACTTAACTTTCTACCAGTTGTAAAGTGTTGCTCACTTCAAAAGTGTATCTAAAAAGTATCTTAGTAACAAAAACAAAAGCAAAAAGCATTAATGTTAACAACGCCTCAAAGGGCGGACTCCTGAGTTCCGTAATGTCCCCCTACCATGGCACTTGGACTATTTACATCATCCAGGGCTCAACACCAGTAAATACACCTCTCTTTATCCGCTCTCCAAGCCTCCAAGGGCGGACTCCTGAGTTCCGTAATGTCCCCCTAACATGACACTTAGACTATTTACATCATCTAGGGAAGCACACCAGTAAATGTAGCCTCATGTAACTTCATATAGGGATTCTTTAATAGTTGTGTGAAGTAATTAAACAATAAGGGGGTATTAAGATCTTTAAATTATAATTTTCCTCTCAAAGAGACTTCGTTGTACACACACACACACACAAAACAACATTAAATAATGACATGATATTATAATGATAAAAGTACTTACCAGAGTTTTTCCAGATCAGATCCAAATCAAGCCTCATTGTCTCCACCCCAGAGTTCCCGTTAGCCGGTAATTACCGGACTATGACCGGTAAAATATGCTGAAGACCAGCAAATCTAAATCTCTCCGGTCAGAATGTCCGGTCAAAATGATATCCCCTTAGCGCAATACCGCATCAGTTGCGCCACTTATGTGACAGACAAAAGAGTATGTGACAGACAAGAATAGTCAATTATAATGTCTACACATAATGTGGAGAAAGAGATGTCCTGGGTTGATTGTGCGTTGATCTGTTGGTAATGCCTCTGGGTTCCGGTGGGCATGTAAACAAATGCATAATGCTGTGCTATACTTTGTGGCCTCACCCCGTTGCATAGCGACGCTTATTGTTTAGGTGTCTTTTAATAAGCAGGTAGTCATATCATTAGCTAGAACTAGCTAGATCTGATCGATATGGACATAAACGCGAGTAAAGTCTAATCTGACGGGAGAGACCAGCTGCTGCTGACGAGTCGACACGCAGCTCTGCATGATGCCCTGCAGCGGTGAGCGGAACAAAACACACACTTCAGGTTAGAATATCACACGTAGCTATTTTAATTACCTCTCAAACTACCTAAACTAGTTATAGATATGTTTAGTTTTACTGTCGGGTCACTCATTATTGTACCCGCGAGCTGCATGATACTGACGGGCTGTCAGGAGAGGGGGAGAGCGCTCTGTTTATTATTCCCGTGTTATTGTAAATTACTGTACACGTTTGAATAGTTAATTAATCTACTATAATTAGTTTGTTTAATATCGAATCATATCAATTTGTTTTAAAGCTCAATAAATAACATAGAAGACCTTTGACCGGCACTTTTCTAATTTTGTCCGGAAGATTTAAACTGTAACGGACATGTTGACCGGACAGGAGGGGGGAGAAGGAGGGGGGGGGGGGGGGGTGGGGTGGAGGGGGGAGGGGGGCAGCGCTAGACAGGAGGGAGACAGGGGGGATATCGCACCTGTACGTGATAAGGATATAACAGGCAGGTGTGATATCGCACCGGCATGTTATAACACCTCGAACAAAGGAGGTCATTAGCATAAGTAGTAGTAGGTGTGACCTGTCACTTTTTTATGCATACTAATGTGATGGAAGCGGGATCATTATTACTACTAACCCTCTCTATTTTCCTCCATACTCAAATCTCTAAAAAAGGGGCTGCAACGGATCTGATAAAAACTGATCCAGATTTGAACACTGTCCTGACGTCAGGACGGTGGTGCTACGGCTATTGGGCCAACTCTCCACCTATCAGGGGAATGTGGGGTTGGGCCACGGCCGGCCATTGCCGCTCGAAAGCGCTGGAGACGCTGTAGTACATATGCCAGGCCTGTAAGTGGCGCTGTAGTCTGCCACAAAAGCAGCGAAGAAGACTTCCCGCCCATAGTTACCATGGTTACCCTTCTGTTTATTCTCCGCTGTGGCTTTCTTTCTCCCTCCCCGAGGCAAGCGTTTGCTCCCGCTGCTTTAATTCAATGCAATCCCTCCCCGTCGAGGCAAGCACTGTAATTCTCTCCGGTTAGTCCACCAGCAGATGACAAACACCCACCTCTCCTCTGGTGCGAAACCCAATCGCATAATCCACCACAGATCCATTACCCTGGCTCAGGCTCAGTAGTCCTCCTGCAGCGTCTGGACCCACAGACACGGGTCCAAACACCTTGCGGAGCTCCGCGGAAAAGAAGGGGAAAGAAGAGCAGGCGGGTGTCTGCTGCTCCCATTCAGCTGTGCCCCACAGTCGGGCTTTCCCAGTCAGATGATTGATCGTGAACGCCATACGAGCTGCCTCAGAAGCTAAAGTGTGTGGCTGCAGCGCGAACAGGATAGAACAGTTAGTAAGAAACGGGCTGCAGCCCTCCGGATCCCCGGCGTGGCGCTCCGGAGTTGCCACCCGAGGCTCTGAGGTAAATCCGATCGGAGAGGATGCAGAAGCGGGTGTCGGCGGCATGGGAAGAGGCGCTGGAGCAGCCACTACTGCCGCTAGCTGCTGCACATTAGCCGTTAACTGCTGTAGCTGCGCAGCTAAATAGGTTAGCGTCTGGTCATGTGTAGAGTTTGCATGATGAGCCTCGGTGGCCAGGGAGGCTATCGAGGCTTCCTGCCTCTGGAGAGCGTCCTCAACTCTTTATATGCAGAATTCTCTAAATACAGAACACCATAAAAGAGGAGTGTGCTTTAGACAAAGCACTATGGTGTGTAGTTGGCTGGACAAAGTGTCTTGTACTATAAATAAAGTGTGTGCCATTTGGTGGAGAACTTTGGTTTTGGTAAGTGTTTCTGTAGTTTTGGGTGCAGTGCTTCAGTTTGCAGTATATATGAGGTGTTTTGCACTTTGTGTGTTTTGTGAATTGTGTTTATTGGTTTGAGAAAATAAGCCCTGCTTTAAAAACAATATGGTCAGCATCAAAAGAACCACATTGTCACCAACACTTCTGTGGACTGTGCATCTGTTCACTCTTCACCTCTGGTGTTATGAAGAGAGGAATCAGAGTCTTCCACGTGAACTGGTGGATGAATGATGGATCCTCCACATATCATGCCAATCTTCATCTGGTGTTTCTATATGGAGTTCTTCCTCCCATCTAACCTCGAAATATTTAGTTGAGTGTTTGTCATGTTTTGCTAAATCCTTGATATAATGCTGAAATGATTCTTATGTTTCTTTCCTGATATGCTTTAGTTATAATTTGGATGATATTATTCAACTCCTTGGAAGAATCTGATCTGACTCCCCTCTTGTAACAGTCCCTTAGTTGAAGGTATCTATAGAAGTCATGTGTTCCCAATGTGTGTTTTCTTCTCAGATGATCAAAACCCTCCAGCTCCCCTTCCTTAACCAAAACACACCAAGCTGTTATTCCTTTCTCTACCCATTGTTTAAAACCTTGATCTTATTTTGCAGGTTTGAAGTTTCCATCATAAGCTACCCATTTTATTATATTTGCATCATTTTGAATCTTATCTATGTTCAATACTTTAAACCATAGATCCAATGTGTGCACTGTTATTGGACCCATTTTAGTTCTGAGTTCCTTATATAGTTTATAATCCCCACTCATATTTTGAATTGGAATCTGGTTTACTTCATTTTCCATATGCTTCCACTTTGCTCTAAACTCCGTTTCACAGCAACAGTAAATGGGTCTTAGCTGAGCAGCAGCAGTACTCCATCAATCTGAGCAAACCCATACCGCCTCTTTCTTTGGGTAGCTGGAGAGTTCTGGACCTACCTCTTGGCCTCTCTCCCCCCCCCCCCAAACAAATCTGGATATCAGTCTGTCCCAATTTCTAAATGGACCTTGGGGGCCCTCTACTGGTGAAGATTGGAATAGATAGAGAAATCTAGGTAGAACATTTAGTTTAACGATTTGAATTCTTGAGTTTAGGTCGAGTGGTAAGGTAGACCACCTTGTTATATCTTTTTGTATTTCTTGGTTTGAATTGTCGTAATTCGCTCTTTACAAATCAGAGATGTTTTTAGCACAATGTACATTTTACATTTATATTTAATTTAATATTCCATTCCTTACACACTTAATGGATATAATATCCTGCTTTATATTTGGTAAATTGGTATTTCAAAATGTATATTTTCTTCTTTTTTAATGCTGTTTTATTTCAGTTTTGAGATGTTTACATTTTAGAAGTGTTTATTTCTACTCTTTTCATTTCTCTCATGTGCAATGCCTTGTCTTTTATGCTGCTGCAACGCAATCATTTCCCAGATTGGGATCAATAAAGTGCATCTCATCGTATGCATTGGAAGCTATCTGTTAGCCGCGCATGCTAACAGGCCTCAGATAAACTCGTTGAGACTGTATTGTTATTATTATTATTATTATTATACATTTACATTTAACTTTTTTATCTTCATATTAATATTTTTATTTTATTTATCTTATTTAATTATTTTTTTTATAAATGTATTCTGCCACAAAACCAATTCTTCCCTCAGGATAAGTATTGTAATGATGTCTGTATGTATCCTCTCTCTGATAGAGATCAGCCGTTCTCTTGTATGGAATGTTCAACCCGGTGTCACGGCAAGACGTGAACATGTGACGATCTACCACGCTGGGAGACGTGAATATGTCACGGTTTCGTCCCTTCAAACGTGACAGTTACACGGTATTGTTAACATAGCCCAACCAGTGGAGAAATACCCGGAAGTGCCAAGCAAATGCTCTACCAAGACTATTGGTCGGTTTTTATTGTCAAAATTAGATGTTTTTAATTTATTTTTTAATCGTCACACTCGATTTCGCCGATTTTCTTGTTGCCCGAGCTGGTCGACACCTCTTTTAGCAGAAACAAAGGCTACATTAATGTATTAAATCCATGTTAATCCATGTGTGTGGAGCATAGACTGTGGGTGTTTCTCAATCGCGAGTAAAGCTGCTCCAGAGCCACTATTTCAAGCATACTACGTCATCGAGTGCCGCCGAAGTACTGTTCCAATCTCCAGCATACTTGGAAATCTACCGAGCCCGGCGTACTCCGTTTGGAGAAATATCGAGGCTGCACATGAGTAGACTCCGCAGTCTTAAAATCCCCACAATGCTTTGCGCATGGACCAATTTCCCCAAATCTGTGGCGGAAGATGTAAGAGGCGGGGCCTCTCATATGACGCACACCTGCACACTTGCTAGCCTGTTCCACTCTTTGTTTTCCGAATGGCAGGAAGTATTCTTGCCTCGCTTCTGAAGCAAGATGCTCGGCAGACATGTGCTACCAAGCAAGCGTACTCGCGATTGAGAAACACCCTGTATATGGTGTGGAGGTGTGGATGTGGAATTAACGGACGTGACGTTGTGCGATTGCGTTGCCAGGCAACTTCAACTACAACCCTAATTATATTTTAAAACATTTTAGAAGACCTCACGAAATACTTTAATGTAAATTAAAATGTAAATGTGAAGGGATGTGTGTAATGTGGTGATTGACATTATTCACCCACGGATCTATGGGTTGGGGGCAGTGGTGTCGCCTGGCCTGGACATCCGGGGCTTTAGCCCCGAATGTTTTTTCTCTAGCCCCGGACAATTCTCCCTCAATAATATAATACATTAACCGTGCTTTACGTGAACCTCATCATGACACAAGAGAGGACGGCAGCACTGTAATTTCCCGTGTTCAGTGAATGCAACAGAGGCATGACACCAGACCAATCAGAGAGTTGCATGGAAATAAACGTGTGCTTGTGTCATTCAAGCTCGGCTCTGTGTGTGTGTGGCAATAGCGCATTTAGTGTGATAGAGAGAGAGAGAGGGAGAGAGGGAGAGAGGGAGAGAGAGGGAGGGACCGGTGCCAGCATGGACCGTGTTGTTAGCATCTGGTTAGCTAGCTGCACTAACGGACATAAGGAGCTGTTTGTTCCACAAGAAGCTGGAGGAGAGTCCTCTCCTCTCAGACTGAGAGACTCAGGTGAGCTAAAGGACTCTCTGAGTGTTTAGATAGTTCACTTTAGTCTAAGTTATCTCAGTGGGTCTCAAACGGTTTGGTCACAAATTATTCAAAAGATTATTTCCGCGGCACACCTTCATATGGTCATTATAGTTATAAAAAAAATAAGAGAAAGGAAAAACAGTTATGAAATACTATATGGCAGTAAAACAAGAATAGAGTTTGAAAGGGGAGTGATTAGTAAAATATCCATAAAGAAAAAGTACATCTGTTTACAGTTCTGCTTCATATGGGTGTTGAGAGAGGTATCCATAGATCTCTTCATTTTGCTCTCAAAGTGCACCAGATTGATGCTTTTAACTTCAATATTTAAAAAAAATCTTCCAGGGGGAGCATCCCCCCGGACCCCCCTAGAGGAGGTGAGTCCCCCACTCATAAAAAATACCACTTTACCCCTGCCTATATGCCGTGAGCTGATTATCGAGCCTTCATTGTAACAGTCGCGGGTGTACTGTGTGTGTGCGTGTGGGGAGTGTTGCAGTGAAAAATGCCACTGTAGTGCCGCCGCCACTGTGGGCTAAGCCCCGAATGTTTTCAGGTCCAGGCGACGCCCCTGGTTGGGGGTATTGTTCCGCACGGACATTTTAGTTAACCGGACTCCTGTTGATGTGAAGTAAAACATGTGAAATAATATAGCAATATCCTGTACAATTATGTGAAAACATGAATAAAACTACACATCTTCAGATGTTATACATACACAAGTGTCCTACACTAATAATACAAAGTTATTATGGCTGTGTGTACCTTGTGTGCACTGCCTAGTGGTTAAAGCACGTTATTGAATTAGTTGTGTATATGATATGTCAATGAACCTTAGTTGAAGAGTTTGTAAATTGCGTTGCCAGCAAGCGTACTCGCGATTGAGAAACACCCACTGTCACGTTTGAAGGGACGAAACCGTGACATATTCACGTCTCCCAGCATGGTAGATCGTCACATGTTCACGTCTTGCCGTGATACCGGGTTGGGAATGTTCCAGCTTGTATTGCCCCCATGTGTTGCTGTAGCTCCGCCCCTTGATGGCACTGTTTGTTTCTTCTGTAACGTTCGACAAAAGGGAGTCGGAAACAGGCTTCCAGTGATTGGGTTTAATAACTCCTTTGTTCGCTTACGGTTATAGTATACAGCTCAGGTTACAGGTTACAGGTTTATCATTACTCTCTACTCCACTCCCTAACTCACACACACAGCAGGGTCAACGTCACGACTCCCCAGCCCTCCCCCCTCTGCTCCCCCAACCACAGGCCCGCACACCGACCAGCAATACTGTGCAGCTCTGTGATTGGCAGAGAGACGGGGGACGCCTGAGTGACACACCCAGCACCCTATGCAGGGTCGCTACACTTCCCCTGGATCTCTATAAAGTTTATTAAAAACTACAACCCCCATGATGCATTAGCTGTTATCCTTGCTAACAGAGACACACTTGTTGAGACTGTAAGGAGTCAGAGAGACTTTTAAAACTCATGCAGAGTTAGGCTGTGGACAAACTGTCCAAAAATCAGCTCCTCTCGTCTTTTCGTCTTGGTTAGGAAAAGACGAGAGGAGCTGATTTTTGGACGATTCGACCGGAAACCAGGGTTTCTTGTTTACCCCCAGCTAACATGCTAACGGAGAGCCTGAAACACAACTTCCGGTGCTGGCCTTCACAATAAAACCCACGGTTTTCTCTCTTCACCTTTCTCTTCTTACAAATATTATATTACAGGAAGAGGGGGAATACTTATAATATAGATAAAGGTGTTTCAGGAGAAATAAACCGGGTTCTCTCCGCAGCTCCATGTCTGTGTATCTTAAAGGTTTAGGTATTGTCTAAGGCAGGGGTTTTCAAAGTGTGGGAAGGTGAGCCTCCCCTCAGAGAATATAAGAACAGCCGCGCCCCCCCTCCCAATTATTATTGCTATTATTATTATTATTATTGTTGTTGCTATAATGCAGGGGTATTATTATCCAGTGGAATGCCCTTACCTACTGGCCTAGTTAAATCAAAGTGGTTACTTATTTTTGTCTGGGCAGTGTAGTTTTACACACCATCTTATTTGACTTTCTCAGGGCAGAGCCCCACAAAGAAAAAAATATATGTACACACGTAAGGTCATCATCTTAACAGTTTTTAATGCTCGAGTCATCCATGCCTATTACAGCTGAATGCGGCGATTACCATCTTGTTCAGCAAAACGCCTCACAAACGTATTAACATCCAAAGCTTTAGTGCGTTTTGATTCAATGCTGAGCACAGCCAAACTTGACAGTCTCTTCTCTGTCATTGTAGACCGCAAATACCTTATTCCTTCCGTGTACTTGGGTCCGAATGCTTCTCGTTTTCTGCCGCCCGTTCAAATGAAATCGCCGCCAATCACATTTCCTCGCTCGCGCCAGGGTTACAAGGCTCGCGTCTTGTGCTGCATTCACTTGCACTCGGACATCAGGGATTTTCTCTGATAAATGTCCGATGAGCCACAACTTTTATTTCAAAACAAAGCTGCCAACTGGGGTGGCCAGACGCTGTCTCCTCTCTCACTTTAGGTAACTTCACTAAAAATCGATCCATGTTGCCGCTCGCATAAAGTTAGCTGAAGTTAACGAGCTAGATTTCATTGTTTCTCTTTATTTTTTTCTCACGCTGCGCCTCCCCTGAAGCTCTCTGGCGCCCCCCAGGGGAGGCGCGCCTCACACTTTGAAAACCGCTGGTCTAAGGGGAAATCATAGCCGCTTTTATTTTGAAGTCCCTGCACCGGAAGTGATGGTCCCGCTCGTTCTAACTTGGAACCAGATCGCGTCTCGTCGGTTCTCTCTCTTCATCAATGGTTCTCTCTCTACATCCATGGTTCTCTCTCGGTGTTCCTGAGACAGTGTGTGTGAGCAGCTGATCCATCGTCTGTGTCTCTGGATGAACCTCTGACTTTGTGCTCTTTCTTCTGAAGCCTTTAGCTCGGACTCTAGAAGCTAGCTTAGCATGCTAGCTGGTAACACGCTAGCAACACAGAGTGAGAGAAACAGGAAGTGGTGATTTAGTAAACATGAGTGTTGTGCTGCTCTCGTTGGTGAAGCAGCGACTCACTGCGGCTGCTGAAGACATCTTTGTTCTGTTTGAAAGAACGATAGCAGAGTACGAGGAGGAACTGTCTCGTTCAAAACAGGAGAACGAGAGACACCGGAAACTACTGGACGCTGTTTTACAGCCTCAGCTTCAGATCCACAGAGCAGGTCTGTCCCCTTTTTAAAGCTGTAATCTGTAACCACTATTTCCGTAAAAAAGCCTCGAACCTCGTGCGTCAATACATTTTATTACAGAGGGCGTTGCCCGTACATTTATGATTGATTGAGACTAGTTTGGGAGGACCAAATGGCTTAGGATGGCTTAGAGTAGACTACAGAGTACAGCTACTTGCAATGGGCCTGTTCTACAAGATCCACTACACCTCTATGGTACCCATGTACATGTCAAAATTCTTCCCAAAGGTCAAGGATGATCATAACACCAGAGGGAGCTCCACGAATCATGTAAAACCCAGATTTGGCACAAAAAAGGGGAATACACGTTTCGCAATTATGCCACATCAAGGTGGAACGCTCTTCCCACAACTGTAAAGGAAAGTAAAACTATACTTACCTTCAAAACCTCTCTTAAAGAGCACCTTCGGGGGAGAGCATTGCAAAACTGGCCCCGGTAATGGTACAAATCTCAACCTGTCGTACAATGGACAGCTTCCCCCCCCCATCTATGTATATACTTGCATTTTAGACTCTGTTACTAACTGTATATCTGTAGACTTGGTATGTCTTAAATGTCCGGTTAGGATGTATTAGAACGAAATCTAAAATGAAAATTGTAAATAAGCCATCTGTATGTAAAAAACCACCTGTATGTAAATTGTAAATAAGTCATCTGTATGTAAAAAAAACACCTGTATGTAAATTGTAAATAAGTCATCTGTATGTCAAATATGTCTTATATGTCTTAAATGATATGATGAATTGGAAATGGGGGACCCTGATGTAAACAAGACGAAAGTCTTTCTCTGGTCTGCATCCCCTTAACAATTGTATGTTTTGAGCTGTACTGTACTGTACCCAATATACAAGCTGTTATAAACTTTTCAATCAATCAATCAATCAAACCGTGGTTTAGACTTTGGTGCACAGACTGACCCCTCGATTCCACCGGGGTTGCGGTCGAATAATCCAAAAATCAGCTCCTAAATTCTAACCCTATCGTCTATCCCTTGACCTCTGAGTGAAAGGTCACGGGGTTAAGGGATAGTGGATAGGAGAATTCAAAAGGACTTAGGAGAAGAGACTGCGGTACTTTAGAGAATCGACTGCACTTTCACTATCCGACGTGTTTATGATGCGCCAGCAGACGTCATAAATGACCATGTTCACGTCTTAAAGTCATCCTGAGGCCTTAGTTTTGGTTTAAAATTACACAACATCATGTATGTGTTGCTTCTTTTGGGCTTGTTTTCATAGACCTGGTTGCTTATTTCTCTCAAATCTGGCAACAGAGTGGGCGCAGTGGCTAATAGTAGCAGTAAGCTAACGAGAGGCTACGTTCAGCTGGTGCCTCGGGAGTCGGGACAGAGAAAATGTCAGGAGTTTGGAAGTATTATAAAATTGAAAGTGAAGGCAGTGTAACAGCCAGATGCAATGTTTGCAAGGCGGAGGTTCCGCGTGGTGGAAAGAACAGAGCTACGTTCAACACGACCAATCTAATACAAACACCAACAACAACACGACGAGTACACAGCGGCCACTCAGGTAACGGCACTGAAACAACCGACACTTTCAGAGACTTTTAAAAGGAAAGAGAAACTGCCCCAGAACAGTGAAAAGGCCAAAACAATAACAGCCAAGATAGCTGAATTCATCGCGTTGGATGATCAGCCGTTATCTGTTACCTTTTTTTTCTCTTAATGCATTGCATAAAGATCGGATCGGGAAAAATCGGTATCGGCAGATTATCAAAATCAAATGATCGGAATCGGATCGGGAGCAAAAAAAGCTGATCGGGACATCCCTAATATTTGTCCACTCATATGTTGATAAGAATATTAAAAACTTGAAAAATATCCCTCTAAGGTACATTTAGAACAGATAGAAAATGTGCGATTAATTTGCGGTTAACTATGGACATCATGCGCCGAAACTCGGTTCTCATCTGGAACCCTAGTCTTATGTAATATTCAATGCTTTGTTTGTCTTTTCATTAGCTGTAAGCTGCAATCATCAAGATTAAAACGCTGGAAATAATCACTTTGTGTCTGATGAATCTATGTAATGTATAAGTTTAAACTTTATAAATTGAATTACTGATATAAACTCACTTTTCCATGATATTCAATTTATTGAGATGCACCTGTATGAGTCCAAGTACAGGTTTAGCAAGGCGGTGAGAGATGCTAAACGACTACTCTGAGAAACTCCAACACCAGTTCTCAGCTAACGACTCTGCAGACAGGTCACAAACTGTAAGGCTAAGGCCTCACACTCCGTGAACGGCCGACGCCTTGCTAAGCGGCAGTGAAACTACGTTTTAGACCAGCTACCGTACTAACTCACCTGTTGTCCTGAAACTCTCCAGGGCATCTGGAAAAAAGGTGTAATTGACAGACAATCGAGCCAACAGAAACACACAGTGGGCGGAACTTCGTGGTTAGATTTTAAATTCTAATACTCTAGAGTTTCTCTGAATATGTGTTTCCTGTTTCCTGCAGACGTCCAGCAGCTGGTGGTGGTTAAAGAAGAGGTTCCCCCTGAGCAGCAGGAGTGGAGCTCCAGTCTGGACCAGGAGGACCCAGAGCCCCCCCCACACATTAAAGAGGAACAGGAGGAACTCTGGAGCAGTCAGGAGGGAGAGCAGCTTCAAGGGCTGGAGGAGGCTGATATCACCAAGTCCACATTCACTCCTGTCCCTGTGAAGAGTGAAGATGATGAAGAGAAACCTCAGTCCTCTCAGCTTCATCAAAGACAAACTGAACACATGGAAACAGAAGCTGATGGAGAGGACTGTGGAGGACCAGAACCAGCCAGGAACTCAGATCCAGAGAGACATTTACAACCAGAGACTGAGGACAACCCTGGAGACTCTTCTGAAGACACTGAAGACAGTGATGATTGGAAGGAGACCAGAGAACCAGGTTCAAACTCTCAGAGAAATAAACAAGACCCTGTCAGTGATTCAAGACGTAGTGCAGGAGAGAAACCATTCAGCTGCTCAGTCTGTGAGAAATCTTTTACACATAGAGGACATTTCCAACGACACATGCGAATCCACACAGGAGAGAAACCATTCAGCTGCAGTTTTTGTGACAAAATATTCACCTGGAGTCATCATGTCAAAGCCATAAGTGTGTTAGTCGTCAGTCCTCACAGCTTTCATCAAAACTCAAACTGAGGAGAACAGAGAGGCAGAGCCTCCAGCCAGCAGCTCAGCTGAACACATGGAAACAGAAGCTGATGGAGAGGACTGTGGAGGACCAGAACCAGCCAGGAACTCAGATCCAGAGAGACATTTACAACCAGAGACTGAGGACGACCCTGGAGACTCTTCTGAACCTGACATTTTCCAAGTCAATCTGCATGTGCAACAAAAAAAGAGGACATTAATTAGTCCTACGACAATTCAGATGAGGAAAATCTGTCCGACTGTATAAAGGTCCTGTGTGAACAAGATTCATACATGACTTCATATAAACACCATCTTATCACAGAGAAGTTTTGAATATGTTTTAATTTTTGTCATACTACTTTTCTGATTTATACTATAGACCACTGACTGGATTCATCTGCAGAGTAGTTTCTCTAATAATCTGTTGGTTAATGAAATGTTGTGACTTTGAACTTCCATTGGGATGTGTTTGATAGTTCCTGTTGAGTT